>NW_026598590.1:0-25000 GCF_029784155.1 Uranotaenia lowii | reverse complement strand
CGCCTTCCAAACTTTTCAAAATTATACTAGTTTCCGATTGAATACTCTCAAAGCTCCCAGAAAAGTGGAGGCCACTTTCAATACCACTTGTATGAAACAACTAAATAACAAATATTTATTGCATAATACGTGATTGCAAAATACAAACAATATGTAAAATGTTGTAAAAATTGAAAAATATAAGAATGTTTCTCATCTGCTTGTTATAGCCGGGTTTTTTTAAATGATGTAGAAGAAAAACATTCCATTCTGAAAAAAGCTTCGCGGGCCACATGTGGCCATGGTTTGGCTACCCATGGTGTAGAGTGTTTAAACCTACATAGATTTGAATAATAATCGCAAAATTACCAATAATTTTGCATTACTTATGCTTATAAAGTGTGCATTCCAGATTGTTCAGTTTTATTATTATTCTAGCCCCCGTTATTCTAGCTTAGGGTTACCATCAAGGTTGCCATTTTTTTTAAATTTGTCATAAAAAATTTTTGAATTCTGTGATTTGAACCTAAAATTCTGTAACGGTTTTCTGTGACCCTATTATGAAGTTCATTGGTTCATCAACAAATTAGAAACTTTTTGCAGTTTTAATAGAATTGGGGTTAGTTTATTTCTACTATAAAGTTTTTTCCTGACGATTCCATGCGATTGAAGCCAGTAACAGTCACCACAAGTGATATTAGAATCTTCCATGCGTTAGTGCATATATTATCGAATGAAGCAAGGATGGCGAATTTTTCAGAGATTATCCAACGACTCTCTGGAGCCACCACCCTTGCGAAAAATACTTTTCGAATTTTCTATTGTTCTTTTACTTTGATCGGTCAAACCAAATTCGGCTCTCCTTTAACACATAGCAGGAGTTTACTTTCCAATAGCGCTAGTACACTCGCTACTAGCAGTGATGCCAGCCTTTAAGACCTCGAAAATAGTTGCAAATTTTTATAATACAGAACAAAATCTAACAAGATTAAATTTCCCTACGAATTGTTATAGTTTGCAACCAAACGACATTCTGATAGTCTGCAGCGTATCAAGCGATATCTATACCGTATACAGCATTTTAACAACATTCATTTTAAACATTATTTTCAGTTCATCGTTATCATTCATTAATAAAATCTTAGCTTTATTTCCTTAGTTACCAGAATCTCCATCTTAACTGTTTTATTTAAATTCTCCCCATTCCAGGTGCCACCAAGACCGATTTACCGGCCGGAGTGCTGTACCGGGTGAAGGCCACCTACAAGTACGTTCAGGAGGACGTGGACGAGCTGAGCTTCGACGTCGGTGACATCATCAACGTCATCGAGTACGAGGACCCGGAGGATCAGGTTAGTTTTCTTAGTTTTTTTCTTTCAATAATTGATTGTTTTTAACCTTGTCTCTATTTTTTTAGGAGGAAGGTTGGCTGATGGGTATCCGAGAGGGTTCCAACGACAAGGGCATGTTCCCAGCCAACTTCACCCGGCCCCTGTAGATCTGTGCCTCGGAAACAAATGTTTAGAGACGTATTGAAAAAAAAAAGATTTGTGAGAAAGGAGAAAATACGGAAACAACGTGCAAATGCCAATTTTGATAGCCTGTATTATCAAGAGCTAATCCAGAAACAACAGAAACACGTTACACATCTACTACATTGTATATTGATAAACTGATGATCCTAACGAAATGCGCGTGCCGCAAGAAGTTGAACATAAGAAGGATTCACTAACCAGTTTAGGATAGAACAAGAGTCATCTTAAAAAAACCCTAAAAGCAGAACAAACTCGAAATCGATTGCTAATCATATGTATAATAGTGGTGTAGTAGCGGGTAGACGAAATCAAACAAAAATCACAAATGATAGGGCGAAATTAGCAGGTGAATTGTTGGAAGAATGACGACGTGCCTTTAGACATTTTTACTCTCGAAAGTCAAAAGATAAAATTGTGGCAAAGTGAAGAGGACCAGAATCAATATATCCGACGATTGGACGAAAGAAGAACCTCCACGTTTTTAATTTACTTTTTAAATTTTGGTCTCTGTCTTCCAGTTTTGAGTGACAACTTTTATCCGCTGTACGAAAAAGCTTGCTTTTTCAAAGTCTTCCTGTATGATTTATCTAGATCGAACCCTTTCAGCTACGAAAACCGAAATATTTACTATCTACTTTAATTTATTCGAAATGTATATAGACTACTAGGAAAGTCGAATCCGAAATGCAAGTTTTAAGCACACTTTCTGAACATACACTAGCGAGGGCATTCGATCCTGATTGAATTGCCTTCGAACTCTGGCCAAAATCTCTGACTGCAAAAATTACTCTCAAAATTGCCAATCCCCCAACACAAAAGCACCGTGCATTTTCCAATAAAATCTTTCCAACTGTAACATCACTTTAACACACAAGGTGAGTGAATTGTTAAAAAAAAGTGTCTCTCTCTCTCTGTAACTTTTTCCTCTGTCTGTTTCGTTTAAAACTCCCTGATGTGTTGCACAATTTTTTCCAACCTTTTTCACAAAGTGTGTGTGAACCATTTGTGTTAAGGTGTGTCACGTCATGATTTTCTACATCGATACGAATAGGTTGATATCGATTTCAAACGTTTCCCTATCCTAATTCTACGTTTCACACCGGAAAAAATACATAACGAAACTAACTTACTTTGAAAACTGCACGGTCCGAGTATGACGGGAAAAAATATAATGCATTTTTAGTAGGAGAAAACTAACCAAACAATCAAATAAATCGTTGATCGAGTACGATAGAAAACACGAAAAAGCACATTACAATAGAATGAATATTGGCACCTCCTAGTTGAATAAAATGAAAATTTGTAGCGAAAAATCCCACAGATATAATTCCCAGAAACAAAAACAAACTCCACATAGACATTCTTATTCAAGTACGAAGTAGGTACGACAAACCTCCACATCTCCCCCCGCTCTTTTTCAATTCCACAACCATGTAAAGTCAGCCAGCCCAAAAATGTCCCGTTCTAATGTGTCATCATACAAAACATGTTAAAAATATACATACACATACGTTTTTTCTTTTTTGTTTTCTGGTAGTCGTTAGTCGAGCGAATGTTATTGTGTAGATCTTCTGCTCCTTTATTATTATTATTATTACATTACTATCATTAAATGCTATTAATACTACTACACTTATTATTATTTGAATCACACACTTGTTTTTATTATATTTGAAAACTTTTATTTTAAAATGAAACAAATAATTAATTGAAAATGTAGGTTGAATAATGATTTGAAGCAAAGAAAGCAAACAAAACAAAAACGTTGCATAACACGCGGTCGAGTCGACGAGACAAATTATCAAATACAGCATGTTGAAGAAAGGCAACTGAAAGAAATTTGAACATTTGAATACCTGAGTTAGGTACATAGCTGTCATTATCGCTCGCTGATCGTCTCGACCATGGAAAGTGTAGATTGTCACAAACAAATTAAAAAAGAAAAAAAAACTAAATCCGCAAAACCGCAAAATAAAAGAGGATGCAACCGAATCGGAGCAAAGCGGAAGGAGAAAATGTAAGCGATGAGGAAAAAATAAATCGTCAATGAGAATGATGCAAAACAAGAACTAATAAAAACAATAATACGGTTAAGTTAACGAATTAAATAAACGTGAAAATTGTGAAACTCTTGGTGTGTGTTGATTATTTATTTGAGAAACCCCCTAATAAGTTAAAGCTGTATGACGAGTCAAGATTTTTGTGAATTCTAAAAATAATCGCATGCAGAATCTGGATTGCATATTCTGAAAGGAATTCAAAATATTCTTCATATTAAAAGTTTTTGTAAATTTTATTTTTCTGACACTTTTCATTTTTGTCAATTTTTGAATTTTTGTCATTTTTGATATTTTTGTCATTTTTGTCATTTTCGTCACTTTTGTCATTTTTGTCATTTTCGTCATTTTATCATTTTTGTCATTTTTGTCATTTTGGTCATTTTGGTCATTTTGGTCATTTTTGTCATTTTTGTCATTTTTGTCATTTTTGTCATTTTTGTCATTTTTGTCATTTTTGTCATTTTTGTCATTTTTGTCATTTTTGTCATTTTTGTCATTTTTGTCATTTTTGTCATTTTTGTCATTTTTGTCATTTTTGTCATTTTTGTCATTTTTGTCATGTTTGTCATTTTTGTCATGTTTGTCATTTTGTGTCATTTTTGTCATTTTTGTCATTTTTGTCATTTTTGTCATTTTTGTCATTTTTGTCATTTTTGTAATTTTTGTCATTTTTGTCATTTTTGTCATTTTTGTAATTTTTGTCATTTTTGTCATTTTTGTCATTTTTGTCATTTTTGTCATTTTTGTCATTTTTGTCATTTTTGTAATTTTTGTAATTTTTGTCATTTTTGTCATTTTTGTCATTTTTGTCATTTTTGTCATTTTTGTCATTTTTGTCATTTTTGTCATTTTTGTCATTTTGGCTTTTCGTCAATTTTGTCATTTTTATGATTTTGTCATTTTTGTCTCTTTTGTCTCTTTTGTCTCTTTTGTCTCTTTTGTCATTTTGTCATTTTCGTCATTTTTGTCATTTTTGTCATTTTTGTCAATTTTGTCATTTTTGTCATTTTTGTCATTTTTGTCATTTTTGTCATTTTTGTCATTTTTGTCATTTTTGTCATTTTTGTCATTTTTGTCATTTTTGTCATTTTTGTCATTTATGCCATTTTTGTCATTTTTGTCATTTTTGTCATTTTTGTCACTTTTGTCACTTTTGTCATTTTTGTCATTTTTGTCATTTTTGTCATTTTTGTCATTTTTGTCATTTTTGTCATTTTTGTCATTTTTGTCATTTTTGTCATTTTTGTCATTTTTGTCATTTTTGTCATTTTTGTCATTTTTGTCATTTTTGTCATTTTTGTCATTTTTGTCATTTTTGTCATTTTTGTCATTTTTGTCATTTTTGTCATTTTTGTCATTTTTGTCATTTTTGTCATTTTTGTCATTTTTGTCATTTTTGTCATTTTTGTCATTTTTGTCATTTTTATCATTTTTGACAATTTTGTCATTTTTGTCATTTTTGCCATTTTTGTTATTTTTGTCATTTTTGTCATTTTTGTCATTTTTGACATTTTTGTCATTTTTGTCATTTTTGTCTTTTTTTATCATTTTTGTCATTTTTGTCATTTTTGTCATTTTTGTCATTTTTGTCATTTTTGTCATTTTTGTCATTTTTGTCATTTTTGTCATTTTTGTCATTTTTGTCATTTTTGTTATTTTTGTCATTTTTGTCCTGTTTATCTTGTTTCGCATTTTTTCATTCTTATTATTTCGTATTTTTTGTCTTATAAGTGAAAGTTTTTGTGATTTTTGTTCTCTTTGTCGTTTTTGTCATTTTTTTTACTTTTTTATATCTGTCGTTGTTCTCATTTCTGTTGTCTGTTGATTTTTCCTCTTTTTTATAATTTTAATTTTTATTTAAACTTTTACATTTTTATTATATGCAACAAGCATCCGTCTGATATCTGAAGGCAATAAAATTTATTTATTTAATATCACAAATTCATTATCATCTCGAATATTTCCACGATAAGCGTGCAAATCATCAAATAAGCAAAACTTAAGAGAGCCCCTCGTCGCGCGGGGTGACAGATAAACGCAATAATTTTGTTGTTTTGATTTGTTGACATTTCCAAGTGTGAGATGAAAACGTCCAGATTTTGTGCAATTTAATTCCTCACCGAGAGAGTCTGCGGGAGCAAGAGAAAAATCTCCGCTCAGTATCTTTCTGGAGAATGAGAGAGTAAAATCGCAAGTGTGTTGGTACGATAAACCCTCTAAAAGTTGTCGTTAAAAGGATCGGTACAAAGCATGTTCTGGATTATTATCCTTTGCTACTTTTCTGTTTATTTAAAACTTTGTTTGTTATTTTTATGTGAAAAAAAATATAAATCTCGCGTGAGCTTTCATTATAACGGGTGTATTTCCTGGGGGGCCCCATCATATGTAAACGGGTGACGTTTTTTTTTATTTAACCATAACGGGTGACGATCTCAAGTTAGCCGCCCAATTTTTCCACGCGTTGGAAATGCTGGAGTTCTTCCTCTCCACTGTCAAGCTTCGAAAATTTCTTTGGCTCGGCAAATAAGGCTGTCATGCTCAGGCGACAAGCAGCGCGTTGACTTAGCGACACTCTCACACGACACGACATACCTGCTCTCATTTAATCTCTATGGAAAAAGCGCAGCCCTGTCATACAGAGCGCTTTGGAAAGCGCGACAAAGCTGATGCCAGGGTGTTTTGTAGCGCAGCGAGTAAAAATCCAATGGGAATATTGTTTTTTCTCTGTTTGAAGCAGTGATTTCGGGTTTTAACCACAATAGTTCGAAGATCCGTCCAAATTTGTGATAAAAACCAAATTATTTTTTTAATCGACGAGAAAATTTTCATAAATTCTTAGTTCCCTCAAAAGAATAAAGAATTTTGTCGGTTGATTTTTCGGCATTTTCGCGATCCGGATCATGATCTGATGAGTTTTTAATGGCTCCCGAAAGAAAGGAGACGATCCCAAGCATGTAGAGAAGTGATGATTTGTTGTGAATTTTCAAAGCGCCATGGCGCGTCAGCATGACATACCAATGCGTTACAACGCTTTCTTATAAGAACGTAGAATGCAAAGCGACGCATTGTCGCCTCAGCATGACATCAACCTAAAACTAATAAAATGCGCTTGGCGACAAACGTGTCGAATCATTTAATTGACTTAAAATAAATTCTACAATTCAAACATTTTGGAATTGCCCCTAGTGTCGGAGTTGATTCTGTACGGATCACAATGCGTTAAGATTATGTTTTCCTACAGAAAATTTTCTAAAAATTGCCTTAAATATTCGTTAGCAAAAAGCATTTGTGTCAACCGTTTTTGTCAAGAACATATTTTGTTACACACATATTCGACCATTTTACTCGGGTAACCGAATCATGTGACTGTGTGCGAGCGAGGTCTCGTCGCGTATCGAATCCCAAAAAAGTGACTCGCCCGTATTTTCTCGAGAGAGAAAAGGTGTGAGCGCGAGAGGATGCGAGAAAAATGGGAGAGCTCAATCCCCAAATTCAGCCATATTGAACAAAAGTTTGGCACTTGAAGTCGTTGAACGAGTGTGAGGTGCAAAAGCATCGGCAATTGCGATCGGTTTCGTCGGGAGTACGCGAGAGAAGAGTTTTGTGCAAATCGCGACGTCGTGACCTATCATCGTTCTCCATTATCCGCTGAAGAAGAAAAGAAAATTTTGTATTTTCCAGCACAAATGCCATCTTAAAAGGGCCACCCCCGTATCGTATGGAGTACAGTGGAGTTTTTCGGGGGCCCACTCAAGTGCATTAAAGCCGGATTCCGGAGTGTTCGGACGACGGTAAAGTATCGGCGTTGACAACCAATAGATTAACCAGAAGAAGCAGCAGGAGCACCAGCACCAGAGAAGAAAAAAAAAGGTGACACAAAAAGAATCGGTGGAAAAGTGCCTTGGTGTGGTGTTTTTTTTCCTGCTGCAAAGTGAAGTAATAGTGGGTGGAAGAGGGGTTGTCTGACGAGGCGACGCGGCCTGTAGTCGAAAATCTCGCCTCAAGAAGTGCTCACTATACTAGCTCTGGTTGCTTGCTTGCTGCCGTCTTGCCTTCCTCACAGCAAAGTCGTACGGGGTGCAGTGATGCCATCTGGTATTGGGTAGCCGAGCTACTGATAAAATTTGCTGACTACTCCTTGGAGATCCTCTTGTCAACTTCCGGCTGGATTTCCGGAGCACAAAGTTGCTAGATAAAAAAGATTGTCCCATGAGATGGTACCTAAATGTACAAAAATTTTGAAAGTCCGATGATCATCAATTTAGTCAATCGGTTTACTGCATTTGATGCTTGTTTCTTGTATGAGTTTAAAAAAGTATTTAGGTTCCATTATATGTAGGTTCACTAGGTTCTATGAGAAAAAGTACCTCAGAAAAATGTTGATAACCGGATTATCAGAGTAGTTATATTCAACTTTGTTGAGCTTATGTTAGACATGAGAACAGCTTAATATTATTCTTAACTACAATAATTATGTTGTTAAAACTCACGAAAACTCTTGGTAGCACACGAAATAAACAAATATTTAACTAAACCTTAGAAATAGATTACCTGTTTATTAAAAAAAATGCATTCGTTAGACAACACACCTACCATATACATGTTGATTTTGCAACATTAGTTCATTTGCTAGCGGAACAAACATTTTAGTAAATGCTTCTGATTTTCGTCATTTAAAGTTGCTAATTTCAAAATTTTAAGATTGCTTTTCAACTTAGGATTGTCGACCATTATAATAAGGAATAATTAAAATCCAAAGATTCTTTAATGTCTAACAATTTAAATCTCGCTTGAAAAAAAATCACATAAGAAAAATGTTGAAGTATTACCGAATAAAAAAAACAACTTTAGACTGTTTTGATTATTAGCATAGTTTTTGGTCTTATATAGGCGCATCTTCCCGAACCTAGAGAAAGATTATTTTTTAAATAAATTCATGATACTCATAAATGTATTTTGTAATGGAAATCCGCGTCTTTGAGTGTTTAAAGAATTTGATTTAAATTAAATATATAAAACACTCGTAGGCTGATTCAGATTAATTTCAGTTAATTTACGTTTTTTTTTAAAGAAAGTTTACCTTTCCTTCAAATCACTTAATTTTTTCTTAATTTGTGAGTGTGTCAAGCTTGAAACAAAGGTAAAAAAATGGTCATGTTGGAATATAATATAACTTGAACAATTTTTAGGTGATTTGTTTCGAACTTGGCACATTTTCGTATTTCCAAACTACAAGATGAGTTGAGTTGTGCTCTTTTAAAGAAACAGACAAATTAATTGATTGATTGAACAAATTGATTAATTGAAACAAATCGCAATCAACTTTCAAGTGTTTTTAACCAAATTTAAGTTCATTTAGTATTAGAGCATTTCTTTTCGATAATGAGAGTTGATCTTCACTCACAAAAAATCGCTTCGACTTGCCTAAAATTGCATGTTCGTCAATTTAATGGAAACTGCTTGAACACTATTCGTTAGATATTTTTCTTATTTTATTTTTTATGTATTGGTAGACAACCCCTTGAGCATGAGGGTCTATTTTGCAAGATATTTTCATAGAAATAAATTACAAAAAAAAAGTAAATTACAGCTTGATAATTGTTGAAGCTTTTTTAAGTACAAAAAATCTTCTTGTCATGATCTGGTTATAAGCCAAATTTTAGGAACATCTTTTGAAAATGTCAAAATGTATCGTGTTAAAACTCGGTTTTATTGTAGCTCCTACAGTGCTTCACAGTCTTAGCTAAAACATCACCATACAAAATGTAATAAAGTTAATTTAATTTTACGTTTATAATACAGAATCGACTATAAATTTTATTCGTGACTGGATAATCATCATAGAAAGAAGTATAAGGGGAATTTTTATGATAAGCCAAAAAGCCAATATCATATTTATAAAATATGTGTCAGAAAATCTACCAAATTCAATAGGGATGGAACAGTCAGCAATTATTTATTTATTTAATGATCTACTCACTGACAGTTATCACCGTAAAGCCAAAATTTATTTAGTAAATAGTTAAAGAAACAGAAGTCTTAAAACCTTTTCCAATTTAAGTAAATTTATTCGAAGCTAGGGCTAGCTTTTTAAATTAATTTGCACCATGTAACCTATTGTTTCAATCATACTTTAATTCACTTTTTTGTATACTGGAATCCATGTGATCCTTTAAAAAGATGTCCGGTTTTCACGATTATATCTTCATGGAGTGAATCTATCGCATGAGCACAATAGTTTAGAATACCATGAATCCAGTACCCAACGAAACGAAACTCGAGCCCCAACCGATGGCATCCCTATTCCGCCACCGTCGTCGTCTTGGAAGGCCTGTTTTCTTGGTAGTTGTCGCAGAATATTAGTGTATTGTCGTTGTTGCTTGCCGCTGCTACTGTTGGGACAATTACCCTTACCACCCTCCGCGCCAAAGTCAACCTACTTCGGCTGAAATCTGCACATCCGCGGACATGATTTTATACAAACCCTATACCGTGTAATCATCCTCACACCTCGCCCCAATCAGCCGCATGAGTCGTCGCGTCGTCATCGTTTGTTGCGTGTAGTTGCGCGAGAAGAATCTACCTACTACACTGACTGAGACGAGCGAGCAGAAAAAAAAGTTCCAACGATGTGTTGTACTTTATTCTTTTGAGGGACATTTCGTTTGTAATTTGTTCCATAGAGATCCGCGTGAAGCTTTGATTATAGTATACTAGTACCTACTATTGGTTAGTTGGACCGAAGAAAATTGGATTAGCCAGTCAGAGCTGTGGCCGATCCGTGCATGTCATCAAATCAAAACGAACCGATCGATTAGTGCTGCAGAAGAATATGGTGTGCAACCCGAAGTGAAGATGCGAACGGGAGAAAGGGGGGCCCAGTAATATATGCACTGTGGCGATAATCTGTGACTAGCAACCTTTTGAAGATTAGGATTTCCCCAATTTGTGTGGGGGAAGCTAGAGATGGTGTCAAGACCGGTTGTGGTTTGGTTGGCGAGGCATTATCTTTCACTTTTAAGGCTTTATTTATCATTTAACTCAACATATTTTATGAGACATGACATGAAGACAAATTAGTTTGGTAAGTGAGTTAAAAAATTTCTTTGAGACGCTCGGAATATTAGGTACACATATTTTTTATTGGAAACCAGCATTGACACTCAATTAGAACCAACCATTGGAATCACTAGTTTGGGATAAGAATAAACTATTACCAGTTTCTTCAAGAACTACTTCTTATCTTACCAAATGACTAATCGAGAGCGCAATACCGATGCACGTTTTTTTGTTGCTCGTATAAACAAACGCACTTATCGTATCGCTTGTTGTCAAAAGTTGCTAAGTTTAAATTCTGGCCAAGAGCAAAAACACTAGCTTTGAAATGCTTCGCCTGTTGAAAATAAAAACAACTGCTACTACTGGTTTTTTTTATCAAATAAATCTCATGGCGATAATATGAGCCTCTATTTCACATAATTCCTTGCAACTTATCTCGTATATTATTTCGGGAGGCTTAAATACTAGACTTTGAAATTAACCATATCACGTTATACCTTTTGCAGGCTTAAAATACGAGATTATGGTTATCAAATAACTTTATGTAGCAACTAGCAACACAATCAATTGAAAAAAAGGTTGAAAAGTTAGATATTGGTATTTTATATTGAGTCTAGTTAATTTAAGTTAAGTTTAAATCTCTATTTTTCTATTTTATTTTTCCGACTTTGAAACAAGAATTCTATATTTATTGAAATTTGAGATCTTTATTCTTTTATCTTCTTTGTTCCTTTTAACACATTGCGGACCAAATACGAGATATCTCGTTTTTTCACTTGCCGCTAGTGTGCCACACTAAGAAGCAGAGCTCAAAAGTTGTTGATCTAACTAGCTGACCCGGTTAACTTCGTTTTACCTTTTACTGAATCGATCATTAGAAAATGTTAAGCTTCATCTACACATTTTTAACTAATTCGTGCTCGTGCTCGTTTTCATGAAATTCGTCCTAAAGTTGTTTGAAATGTGTCCCATTTCAAGTTGATTTTGTATGGGAGCCTCCCTTCGATAAAAATTGAAAATTTCGAAACTATTATACAAACCATCTCTGGCCCGAAAAACCCTCGGATACCAAATTTCACTTCATTCCGACCGTCCGTTTATACGTGTTACCATTTTTATATATAGGATAATAAAAATTTATTCTACGAAATTAAGCACAATACTTGCAGAAACTCGAAAGAATTGAATTTGTAAAATTTTGTCCAGTGGTTTTTGAGATATAAAATGATGAATTTCGCTGATTTACGCGGTCCTTAATGTGTTAAATGTAAAACTTTATCTTAAATATTAAACTATATAACTAGAATTCAAAAACTGCATATTGAATTTGAAATATGTATTTAAAATCAAGAAACTATGCCAAAACTCATCTTAAATCTAAATTCTCTTTTTACTAACATACATTTTTCCGTCTCACGACATAGTTCCTCCAGTTCACTCGGTCCATGGCAACCGTTCTCCTATTTCTCGGGCACCCCACATTCGCCAGATCACGCTCCACTTGGTCTAACCACCAAACAATGTTTGAAAATTGAATCAATTTTGAAGTAGTAGTAGTAGTAAAATTCGCTTTATTTCTCTGTTTTATGGTTAACATTTGATTTCATCATTTTTGTTGGTCAGCCTAAATGGCTCTACAACCCTGTATCTTAAGTGTTTGAATGACTTTTGATTTTTTAATTTTCAATAATGACTACAAATTATTTTCACCCTTTTGTGATTTGTTTAAAGAATTTGATAACCTACTTAACTAATATATACATAATTTGATAACCTAGGAAAATCAATTTTGAAATTTTTATTAAATTTTTTTTAGCACATTAACGGATAAAATTGCAAAATGGTGCAAAATGATCAAATTGCAAGAACTGTCAAAGATTCTTGCTGAACAAAGTTTTCAAAAATGACCTTTTTTTTTCAAAAGTGGCATCACACATAAAGTTCCAAAATTACTCAAATTGTTAAAATGGGCAGAATTTATCTCAATCCCAAAATAAAACATTATCAATATGCACAAAACATCGGAACTTAAGTGTTTCAAAAAAAAAAGATCAAAAGATTAAAAATTTTCAAAATGAAAGGAATTTTATTTTATGCCAATATGCCACTACCGATTTCACGCACATCTACTTTAGGATAAAGCGAAACTCGATTTATGTTCATTTTCGACGGGTTGAGTGCAAAACAGAGCAAGTGGAGCAAACAAATACGTGTTTTTTTTTATCAAAAACTGGGGTATCCATCAAATGTCAAAATTTTGAATATTTAGGAAATTTACATTTTGCCTCGAAAAATAGCCGCCAACAACTATTCAATTAAATATGACATTTTTCCGAAAAAAATATAACATGTGTTTCCATACATTTTAGAACCAGTGGTCGATTTAGTAAATGAAACGCCTATCATGGAGCTAACAAACCTTTGACAAATTTATTTTGATGAGTTTCGGTAAAAGGCTGAGCTAGAAAAAAGTACGTTTTGTTATCAGTGTATCACAAGTGATCCACTTTACTTATCGTCAAAAATTCTCGCTGTCTTCGGAAAAGTTGATCATTGAATAAAATTTATATTTTAAACATTACTTTTATAGCTTTGAAAGTTCTGTAGTTTAACCAAAAAAGTGCACAAATTTAATGATTTTTGACGTTTTTCAAAAGAAATATTAAAAACAAAAGCTGATAGAAAAAAAATTGCATAATTTTCATCAGCGCCCCCCAAATTATTCAAAATAAGCTCTTAGGTTCTTTGCACCTACAGAGAAAATCTGAATTTGGTTGCTTTGTCTAATCAATTTGACTATATATACAACTTAAAAATAGTTTAATGTGAACAAAGGTTTAACACTGAAGCTGAAAATAACAAGAATTGTAAAAGGCTTCTTCAGTGAGCGTTTTCGAGTCAAAAACGCTCACTGAAGAAGCTAGTAACATGCTATCGAAATACCGGTATATAAACTTTTCATTTACCGTGGTTGAATTAAAAGGAATCTTTCGATTGCTTTAATTCAATTGAATCATTCAACCAAGTAGGCTCACAACACAACAGAGTGAATAGTAAAAGGTGTATAAACAGTTGACAACAATATCACTTCTGCTAAGTTCTTTAAGAAATTGTGAGCTATTTTTCGATGAAAATAGATGTGTCTCAATGAAAACATATAAATAATGCTTCTAAACATCGTTTAGCCGAGGGCCTTTGAGGCATGAATGTGCGGTTCGCGAGGTTTCTCTGAAATTGATTTTAAGTCTCGATTTTCCAACGATAGATTGTTAGTTATCATTAAATACTAGTCTATATTTAATCGAAAACATTGATTTGTCGGTGACTAGTCCAAAAACGCACTCACTCGTTTGTATTGGCAATCGTCCCTCAATTTTTGCTTATTTTAAAAATCCAAAAAAAAATCCATTTTTTAAATCAAAATCTGTGAATGAGGGTCGAAGTACAAAGTGATTTTAGCAAACTTCTGGATCACAAACATAATCCGCAAAAAACGTTTTAAAATTTTGATGCCGCATACGACCGATTTTCATCACAAATGCCATGGGCAAATGCCAAAAAAATAGCTTCAAAGGCCTCCGCAGCTGGATTTGCGTTTTTTAGTCATTAAAAGTCCAAACTTTGCTGAAGGGTAGTCTCTTGCACCATTTTGAGCTATTTTATTCGTTCCACTATCCGAAGAATTCCCTGTCGTGATATGAAGCCAACAAAAAGTCCCTATTCTATCCAAGGACCTAAATTCATCCAACGCTCCGAAACTAAGACCTAGTGAGAAATACTGTGCTATTTTGAAGCAGGTACTCGGTGAGCATCTCAAATAGGTATTTTTAAAGAAGAAATGACAAAAAAGTGGGTTTGTTTTCAGATGTTGTACAAAATTATTTGGGTAGAGTTTAACGAATTATACCAAAATCACAAATAGTATATTGTCTGAAAGTTTGAAAAGAATTGGTCAACTAGGTTTTTTTCTGTGATGTAATTTGATGTGGGCACCCTTTATTCACTCTCAGTAATTAGAAATCGCGTCAGCAAATTAAAATTGTAAAAAAATTTCCTCGAAAATACGCACAGAACAAAAAAAAATCAACATCTCGATTTTCGTAGATATTGATAGATGAAAACAAAAACAATAATTAAGAGGAGGGGAGATAAGGGTATAATGGCCACCTTAAGGAAAACGCTTATTCAACCATAGAAAACAGCTATGATACATATGTGACTTAAATCATTGTTTCGTGTTCAGTCAGACACTAAAAAAGTCTATTTCCTAACTGGCTGTTTCTTGAAAAAGTAGATAAAAACGTTTAAAAATGTAATTTAAATTTGTTTGCCGAAAGCTGAAAATCAGTCACTATAGGGGCATAATGAGAACCCCCACTGGGGTAGTATAAGCAACATTAATCGGGGAACGATGAGCGTTTTCTGCCGGGGAATCTAGCAGCGAATTTCACTCCATGAAATCAACTGAATAATAGAGCTACAACTTGACTTGTTTCATCTGACGATTTGGCCTATTAGTTAGATGTCGGAGAGGTAATCAGTAGGCTCGAGTTCGATTCCTGTTCGAGGTGATTTTTTTTCATTTACCATTCACGGTCGATGCATTTTACACTAAACGGTGAGGCGTAGATCCATCTAACAAAGCAATACTAAAATAATGTGTGACTGTTTGTACAATACAAACAATTCACACACACTCATGCATTATGTTTTTGGTGCCTTGCATCACCTGCCAAGATGCTACTAACCATATAATGCAACAATCAAAATAATCGATCATGAATGGTAAATGAAGAAAAAAATCTCCTCGAACAAGAATCGAGCTCGAGACTTCTGATTAACACTCCGACATCTTACCAATAAGCCAAATCGTTAGATGTAAACTAGTGAAGCTGTAGCTCTATCATTCAGTTAGCTACATCGAGTTGAATTTGCTGCTAGATGCTACTGCAGAAAATGCTCATCGTGCCCCGATTAATTGTGCTCTGTTCACCCCGAGTCAACAAATTAAAATAAAAACGCGTTTTAAAATTGATTTAAGTGAAAAACCAAAAAAATAATGATGATGAAAATTGAGGAACAATGTGTAAATCATGTTTCAGTGCGAACATTATAGATCAAGATGATTCAAAGATCATAAATGCTTATTTCCTGGTGCTTGAAAATTATAATATTTTTGTCACTTGAGAACCTAGATGTTTTTGTCTAAATATTTCTCTAAAGACAATAAGAAGATTTCTTTGTTGGTGAAAAATTAATACTATAGGAAGTACTAAACTATTCCGCATGGAAATTTATCTAATAAAATTAAAATGCATACTTTTGTAAAAAAGAGAAGTGCTTAGTATGCCCCGGGTGCTCGTTAAGCCCTTATCTCTTCTAACGCTGAGAAAACAGCGACGTCCAAAATTATTTTTACTGTTAGTTTTTGCTGTGGTATAGTTAAAGAATAATTACTATACCACAGGTCCCATATTAAGCGAAGCGAATAAAGTCTCTGCTTGTAAAAAAGAACGTTGGCGAAGCAGTTCATTTCATTTTAAAAAAAAACTTAAAAAATAACATCTAAACGGAAGTACCATATATGAAGATACACCCTTTAACGTGTCGATCCTGAATTCAGGGTGGCCACAAAACCGGGAATGGGAAATTGCACCGGGAAAACCGGGGTAAACCGGGAAATCAGTTTTGATTCTGATGTCCAGGATTGAACCAAAAATTCGGAATAAAATATCATTTTTCAAGCCAGAATTAAACTTTCAACAAAAAATTGGGAAGAAGAATTGGAAAGTTTTGAAATTTGAAAAAAAATACTCTGATATCCCTTAATTGCCTCTAACTTAAGGTTGCCAGAATTTTTCCAGCACGTTTACGGGCCGGACAATTCCGGGCTATTTTATCTAAAAACCTAGCAATATCCGGGCATATTCTATCAAAACGAATGAAAATAAACCCGGGCAAAATTCGGGCTTTTCCTGTGAAACCTGGCCGGACCGGACTTTTCCTAAATTTTAAATATCCGGGCAAACCCGGATAACACCGGGCAATCTGGCAACCTTACTCTAACTTGAAAAAACTCACATTTTTTCCGAAACCCATATATTGAAACTATTTAGAAAAAATTAGATAAGAAATTAAAAATGCAGTATTAATTTTTTTCTAGTACTTTTCGTCATGACACTCATTAAAAACAATCAATCATATGAAGAAGCAAATCTAAGTTAAGTTTTAAATTGAGATTTTTTAAATCCACCATTTTTTTCGTATGGTCCTGTGTCTTTTTACAGCTTCAAAACAACAAATTATCGCTATAATTCTATAATTTAACGAAGTGCAATAGGAGCCGTTTCCATATCAAACTCACTATTTCGTGAAAAAATTCATCGGGCTTAGTATGTTACAATTTCTTTCAAAATTTATAATAATTTTTAAAATTTTGATGAAACTTAGTTCTAACCGTGGCAAAAATTTGAGGCCGTGACAAAATGTACAGAGCGTTTCTTTAGTAAATCGTGTATAAAATTTACGTTTGATTGCGTACAAAACAAAAAGTTATATCTATAGATTTAAAGTTTAAGCGCTACATTTTGACTTTTTCAACATATTATCTGGACAGATTGAGCAGATTCCAGTGACTATTCGAAAAAAAATCTTTAAGAAAGTGACGACAAAATTTTCAAATTTTTATTTTTTTTATCGAAGCACGTTAGCAATATTAAAGATTTATATTGAATTCTTTAGAAAATCTTTTTCGTTTTTCAACTCGGACTAAAAACAGAAGGTAAATTCTTCAGATTTATTTCAGCAAACGGTAGGGCCAACTTGGCTTATAATGGAAAAAATAATGAGTTTCAATACAAAATGAGATTTTTGCCCTCGTGCATTTTGAAAGTTAAGCTACAGTTCTTATGCATGTTGAATAATGAACAATGTTACCTACGACTTTTGTTGTGATAACATTTAGTATTGTTCATACTTTTGAAAGTATGTCACATCTAAACACTACATTTGTATAGCCCTTTTGAAATTCATCATTGGATAGTCAAAGTCATGGATTATTGTCGTTTGAACATAAGAAAGGGAATCTTTAATCTCATATTCACAGATTCGAAAATAAAATTAAGTATAAAGGCATATTTGCAAGAATCATACGGTTATTGTTATTTTTTTTATTTTTTTATTTTTTTTTATTTAACAAAGGTTTTATTAGGCCCATTACTTAATTCAAAGTTTTTCTGGCCGATGGTCAATATACAAAGTAATCTATTTTTTAAATCTAAGGTTGGGTTTGTTAGGGATAGGGAAGGGGAAGGGGATAGGTTTATTTTTTAACTTTCTATCATGCGAAACCGTGGCTGAACTACACTGGCTCGCATAAGTGAAGATGAGGGTTTCATTGTTTTTGCTCTGATCACTGTTCACTTCCATTTCTGGATTGGAGGATGAGCGACGTAAAGGTTGAGGATCATTTCTTTTTTTTGGTGGTGAATCCGTTTGCACATTTGCGCTAGGTTTTTCGGTTGGTGCTGGTAAATTCGGTTTTTGATGGCTTCGTTTGGTGTTCGGATTGGGTTGATGCTGCTTTTGTTGGACCTCGTTCGGCTTGGTGCTTGAAGACTTCGGGTTTTGATGATTATTAGCTGTATGCGGCTGCAATTTGGCTACGCTAGCGTAGCTGGTGTTGAAAATGCTAGTGGTGGATGTTATGCTTTTCCGTGGCGAGTCGATGGCGAGTTTAAGTGAGGCGGCTTCGTTTTTCCAGATCTTGCAACTTCGATCAACTGGACTGTGGTTTTCTTTGCAATTCAGGCAAAACGGATCATTGCGACACGTGGTGCTTTCGTGTTTTCCGGAGCATTTGATGCAAGCGATTTGGTTCGTGCATTTGGTCTTCGGATGACCGTATTCCAGACATTTTCGACAAAGTAGGGGCAACGGATAATAAACTCGGGTTCTCAATCTTAAAAGACCGAAGTCTATAAACTCGGGTATCACGGTGCTGTTAACGGTTAAAATAAAAGTCGACGTTCCAACGATTCCGTTTGACGTTTTTTTTGGTGATGCGCTGTACTTTGGTAATATTTTGAGGTATGAGTTCTGCGAGAAGTTCTTCGTTTGTCATTTCACCGACCTCATGACATTGAACCACAAACTTTCGGGTGTTTAAATTCGGATGGCGACCGATTTCTATTTTTGTTCCATCGATTAAACTTTTTAATAGTTCGAGTTTTTTAACTTGCTCTTCGTTCCGCACTTTCAACACATACCACTGGTTCTTGCTATCATAGTATCCACTTTCGACTTTACCGGCATGTTTTTCAATTGACTTGCCGATTGTAAAAGGATTCTTGGGGAGACTTTGACCACCTGTTCCTCGAAGGAACAGGTAATGTAAGCGACCGGACAGGTTATTTCGGTCCATCCAAACAGGAAGCTTCCTGTCTGGATGATCGCCGGGAGACGGGCTCATGGCCACGCACTTTTTGATTAAAGCACCAAAATTCTACACTAGCCTTATGTCACGAGAGAAGAAAAAATCAACCGAACTCGATCAAGGCTGAGAGGAAACTCTGATTATTGTTATTTCAATCATAAAATTTTAGTTTAAATAATCAACAACAATTTAACACTAGAAAGACCGCACCAGTCAAAATGACTGGTTTGACACTTTGTTTGTTGAATATCTTTCAAATAATTCGTTTTAAAAATTCGCAAAAAAAAAAACACGACTTTTCGTGAATTTTGGATCTCATTCGGACACACTCGGACAGTCGGACCGTGACCAGTCAAAATGACTGGTAAAATTCACAACCCTCTAACTCAAACAGGATATATTTTTTTCGCTTTCTTTTCATTTTATTCGCAATTTTCATTCAAAACAATTATCCCTAGTTGATTTATGGTGGGCAGAAGTGTGTCATTCGTTATAAAATAATTGATTTTCGAAGCGAAGTCATGAAGATTTTTGGAAAAAGTTCTCGGATTGACCGTTGTGTGGCGTTTCAAGTACTTGACTTCCAATTTTATTGGTTCGTTTTGTTGCTCAACTATAACTAAACTTTCTGTCGAAATTTGGCTAAATTTCTTCGAATTTTGAGAAAGCAACGTTAGATTCAACCAACCGTTGGCAACCGTTCTCCAATTTCTTTGATTCAATTACCATTACCAATAACCATCTTTTCTAATAAATATACGATTGGAAATACCTGAATTATAATAATAACTAAGTAAATATACAATTTCAAGATATGATTGAAACTTTTTTTTCCAAAAATGAATAAAACGGAACTATACATAAAAATTCTTGATTGAAAATTCATGTTGAGACATGGTTCAGAGTTTGGTATAGTTTTTTTTTATTTAGTAATCCGTCTCTCGATATAACTCGAAGAACATAATTCCTAAAATTCAACCGTTCTCAATTTCTCTTCTTTTTTTCTATAAGTAGCAATTTACCAACTTTTCTTTACCTTTAGCATGCAGAAAAGGTGATTTTGGAAGAATGGCAGTGAATCCGTGCACCCGTGGTAAATTGCTCTACTTTTAGCAAAAATATGCATTTATGGTGCTACAAAATATCTACTATGACAAAATTGAAGTGAAACCGTGCACCCATGGTCAAAACCCATAACCATTTAACATCATTTTCTAATAGGATTGGTAATGAATTGAAATTTTTTGTTAATAATTTTAAATATTTGATTTATGGCATACACGCCATCGTCAACTATGTCAAAATGGGGTGATTCCGTGTACCCATGGTAAAATGATATTTCCATTTTATAACAAAAATATTATCGAATAAGTAACAAAATAATATCAAAAGAAAAATAGTTAAAAATATTATGTTATAAAAATTTTTGACTGGTTACGGTCCGAATAGGTATATTCAATAAGCCGGCTTATCTAGTCTTAAAGAAACATGTGCTCATAATTAACTAACCGTATTTAAAAAACGGTTGAAAACAACATTTCAACTGAATTTACTGTGAGGGAGCTACATTATTGAACGCACCTCAGAACAATTATAAATTCTCAGGGACTAGGAATTTGTGACCTACTGTAACGAAACACTTACTATAGTTTCGATGACTGGGAAAACCGGGGAAAAATGGAAATTTCTAAATGAAAAAGTGATGACAACCCCGTGAATTATTTCTATATTTCAATGTCCCAAACTAAAACTCTTACTTCATTTAGCTAAAAACCGATGAATTTGTTGTTTCTGAAATATCATATCTGTGAAAAAAGAGGGTAAAGGCGAAATTCCAATCACAAATTTCAATTCTTTTCAATTCAGTTAAAAATATTTGACACCAACAGTGAGGTTACCCTCAGATATCAATAGCAAAACTAGTCGAAATTTACGACCATTCGAAAAATCCAAATACACATTTTTCCTCTGGTGTACTGGTAGAAAATTTCGGAAAATTGAAATGCAAAGAGTAGTTTCGCTGGTACAGAGAGCAAGTGAAAAACACAACGTCTTTTAATGACTCCTGTATTCCAAGAAGATTCTCTTTTAGCCAAGTTTTGCACAGGACCAGCATGCAATGTAGGTAAAGGAAAACGAAACGTCTCCATAGTAGAAACACCGATCAACCAACAGTGAGTTTCCTGTAAAGTGTGGTAAAGTACCTACCTAGTCGGGGTAAACCTTATGAATTCACTTCTCTAATTTGGTGAGAGGACGGCGACTGTGTCGGTCTTTGGCAGACGAACGATGGGAGACACACTCTGGAAAATGTATGGTATGATGGTGGGCCCGAGCGGGTGAATGTGAACGGAAAAGTATTTGTATGGGAAGTGGGTGGGCTGCTGAGGATCTCTCCCGGTGGATAATTTAGCCGCCCTCGGTGCTCTCGCGAAATTTAGTAAGTTGGCCGCCGCCGCCGCCGTTTCGTCGAGTCGATATGGGTAGATGTGTATCTGTACTTGTGCGTCTGATTGGGAGTTGAGACTTGATGTGGGGACACTGGCTGGCTGGCTGACAGTCATCGTCATCATTGATTGTCATGTTACATCGAGTTGGGAGTTTTCCGATAGTGTAGATTTTTCTCTTGGCTCTTGGGCTCATCTCAGCGGATCTCTGGGATGGTTAGTCGGTGAACATACCATGTTCCAGGATGAGTGATGGATACTGTGAACAACGTACCCGAATATTGTTTGGATTTTCAGTGCAAAATGGATTCGCCTAATCGATTAAAAGTTTCCAACGGACGCGGCAGTGCTCGGTTACGGTAGAAGTGATAAAGTACGGATCAGGTATAACGCCAAATGTGGATTATTGGTGAAAATGGAAAATTGCTAGGCCTCTTTTTTCATGTCTTGTGTGAAAATTTTGGGAGCGGCAGGAAGGAACAACCGGAGAACGAACCGGAGAGAATCTGTCTTTGGAACCTGACAGTCAGTGAGCGTGAAGAAAATGGCCAGTGGGGTGCTGGGCGCTCAAGGCGCTGCCACTGTAGCTGTATGTGTGAATGCGCGGTAGCGCAATGGAAGTGTGAAAATTTGTAATTTTCATCAAACGATGCCCACTTGTGTATGAATGGAATACGACTTATGGCTGGATTGGATCGTCTTCGGGGCGAATTTGTGCTAGCATCGGACGCTGAAATGGTTCATTAGTCATAACAAAATACAGTTCAATGCAAGTTTTCTACATATTTTCAATCTTGGATTATCATCTTGCTACATAGTCATTGGCATATTTCTCACAAGGAATCATTTCATGAGAGAGTGTCAACGACTGAATCGAAACGACGAAATGAGCAGTTTAGTTAAACGTTTGTGTTAAAATAGTTTTCACTATGCAAATGTCGTATTGAGATGTCCTAATAAATATTGGCTGAATCATCTCCCTAGGCATCAACAATGTTGTGATTATTTTTATCTATTTGTTCTCTAAGAAGTGTTTTTTTTGTTTTTTTTGTCAATCAGTATTTGACGATTTCTTTCATCGAACGGAAGCCAAGAAATACAAATAACACGGCATTCCACTTGACTTGCCCGGAAAATGTAAGATAACCACTTTGTCCAGAATCGTCACGTTCTCGTGCTGCTTGCTCGTGTAAGTGTCATTTAAAACTGCTCCCTCTCGCTTGTAGATCGCAAGTGAGCATGGAGCGAATCGAATCTTGCACTGCACCTGCTCTGCTGCTGCCTGACGAGGAAAATGGCCTGACCGAATGATGTGAGTGTGAAAAGCTACTACACAAGGTGGCGGTGGACTTGGACTCGTCGCCGCACATCTTCCCAACAAGAAATCAGAGGAGGTATACCATTGCCATCATCCTCCTCCGGATGGGCTTTAGTAGTCGCTCTTCAGTCATTTGATCCCGCAAAGCCGCATCCAATGACGACGACGACGACTGCCAGTGGCAAGTTCTCCCTAGTCAATGATTGTTTTTTTCTTCGACAAGATGATCACTGCACGCCATTCCGGTCGGTAGAATTGCAATTTGACAGCTCCTTTTGATTGTTTTCTTGGCCGAGGTCTTTTGGAGTCCTGAATTTTCAAACTGTAAGGCAACATCATGCCTGCCGAAGTTGATAAAATATTCTTGGTGTCCGTCCAGATAGCTGGGACAAAGGACAATCGGAAGGTAGACTGTACGGTAAAAATCGATAATCCCTGTCATCGCCGTATGTACAGAATAATCACACGCCCCCTTGCATATTATCTACTATACCCGTCATCGGTATCTTGTACGTTTGCAGTTTTTCCTGACAGATTTTTTCTTTGTCTACCACTATTTGGTGGGGTATAATTTTGGACATGGCAGGCAGCATATCAGCCCGATTTACAAATAATTTCAAACCGTTTGATGACTCATACAGGTCTTTCTTTGTGGTGCTGAAAAATCCTTAACAGGTTAAAAAAAAAAACACCTCACAGTTTTGCCTTACATTTTTTTACGTACGAGGTTTGTGTTTGAAAAATTCTGATCAAATTCAATTCTGCTATGACAAAGTGAGTTTTTAATTTAAAAAAACAAAAGCGATTATCTATTTCAATTCACTTCTATTTCTTGCATTTTAATGCCCTTCATGTTTCTGAGTCGATTATTTTCAACCAGTTGATATTTTCAGATGACGTATTACATGATCTTTTCAAAGTAGGGGTCTCTCTGATTTTCGTAATGACACCAATAACTTAACCCTTCGTTTCATAAAGTATCAAATTTGCAACAATTAATGTATGAAAAAAGTGAAAAAATCGTATTTTTTTTCTTGATGTTCACATCATTTTCAACTGTTTAAAATGATTTTTAAGGGAAAATAACAAAAATGAAATGAAGGGTTAAAGAACATCAGATGACTTGTTCAGGGTTGCCACTCATTCGGGAAATGCGGGAAAAAATCGGGATTTAAAATTCATCGGGAAAAATAGGAAAATTGCTCCAAGAAACCGAGAATGTTTTGCTTAGCTGCTCAGTATACATATTTAAGTGCTTTCAATGCTCCAGAGTAATTGAGAAATTATGAAACTAACACTTGAACCATTTTATAAAAAAAAATTAACTCGAAACTTCGAGCAACTCAAAAATGATAAAATTGTTTACTTCAGTCCAGTTGATACCCAGAAAAAGCTGATAGAAATATGATGTTTTTCCGTTGCGGTCTTTAATATGTGTAATTCCGTTTAACTTGCAAACTCTTTTTTGTTTAAGTAACGGAATGTTTTATACAAAATTCCGAACATCAACTAATGAAGCATCTAGTTGAAATTACAAGTTGTACATATGTAACAATAGCATTCGCAATTGGAACTCCAGACGATATCTGCAGATAACATATAAAGTGAAGTCAGAGATTCGTCGTTTACTTGAAAGAAATATGCTGAATCGTTGATTCTTTAAATAATGAAACAAAAAAAAAGCTTTATAAATGAATTAACTTTCAACAAATGCGTAGTCTAGTTACGAGTTTTAGTGCTTATCTGCTAATGTAACTCAGTAAATATTTTCAGATAAAATATTAAGGAGAAAGAAATGAAAATTTTGGTATCTTTGTGGATGTATGGATACAATAAACGAGGAACACATCACTTAATTTCTAATCTAAAATCACACCGCTAACTCAGAACAGTTTTTTTTAATTTAATTCAAGCCTTGATAAAAATGGTTTACAGCATTTTTTAACTAAGTTCGCTGAAGATCACTTTTAATGTGAAATCGGGCGCTGAGTTCGAAAATCAAATTGAAAAAATCTAAGTAGAACAGTTTTTAGTTATGCTCCAGGCTTCAAATATTAAATTTTGGAAAACTAAAAAAAGTTCATGTATTTATATTGAAATACCCCGAACTGCATAACATTAATTTGCAATCTCTTTGTTGCATATTAAAAGTGAATAAATTTGCTAAC
>NW_026598589.1:0-119000 GCF_029784155.1 Uranotaenia lowii | reverse complement strand
AATAAGTGACAGAAAGTAAAACTTACATTAAATAATTCCGAATTTCAACAACAAAAAAATACAAAAAAAAATCCCAGATGAAAAAACAAACCCGTTGATATTGCGTGCTTTTTCTAGGTGATAAGTATTTGAATCTAGAAATAGCCTTTAACTAAAACAAAACAAAAATACTGGACACAACAAGTTTGTCATCATCTTATAGAGGATAGCCAACTTAATACTGATGAGGAAGTGCATATGCAGGAAGACAGTAAACCAAAAAAAAACAAGAATCAAACTCTAAGTACACATGCTAGTCAAATGAAGCCGGAAGAAGCGTCACGGTAAAAGAAAAAAAACTTAAATAAACACACAGATTGAATAAACTTCTCAAAAAAAAAAAAACTTTACAGAATGTCCTTATTTCGGGTAGAAATAAACTGAAAAATGAGTCTTATTAATAAACTGGTAGTAGCTTAAGTTTTGAGAGCTTAAAAGAAATTTTAGAAAAAAAGGTAAGTTTATCATTCCGAAAAAAAATCGAGACCGTAATAAAATAAAATTCCAAAAAGGATTTTTTTTTTAATTTTAACATACATAGCATAATCAAAAGCATGAATCGACGGATATCGCCCAATTTATTCAATATGAAGGCTATCAAGTTTAATAAAAGTTTCGAGGAATAGCTGGACTCGAGACATATATTCAACCGTTATTTACAATTCCAATGTCTGCGCAATAAGTAGTTCTCCGAAATCTCACAAAAGAATGGACGATTTCGTTGCTGCGATTGAGTCTCATTTTATTCAACAATTAATGCATATCGACGAAATTTAAAATTTCCTGGTATACAATATTGACTAGACTAGCTCTGGAGTAACCGGAATTGACTGGAGCTATTTTGATGAAAACTTTTTACTTCGACTTAAATTTTCCGAGTTTACTAGATCTGAATCATCGATTTGAATTTTTTTTAACATCGATGTTAATTTCACCGTTTTTCTCGATATCGAGTTGTTTGTTTGGTGATTTTTTTAAATTAATCCTGGCTTTTAACAGTATTTTTTCACAGTGACTTTAGGTTTTCCAGATTTATGCACAAAAGTTTTCGACAGCCACCCCATCACATTTATTTCAATTTACAGTAACTTCGAACAGTTGGTGAAAATTATTTACCTATCTTTATGTGCACTGATTCTTTGAAGTATTGTATAAGTAACAAATATCATATACTCAACTCTTCTTCCATAACAGGAAGGGAATATGATAAAACAACGAAGATTTCAACAGAACACTAAAAGTGTTGAAAACTTATGTACAACAGTGTAGAAATTAATATACCGTTCATCGACATTGAGGCTCTCCGTGTTTTCTGGAACTGAGTTGGATTTGGTTCAGTTTAGTGATAATTTTTGAAACTGACTTTGAGTTCCCCAGAAATTTTAAACGAATCGGCTACTGTTCGTTTTATGCTGAGGTTTTCAGATTTTTGAATTTCAGTCCGGAAGCAGGTCTGAAATTCAGAAGATCGAGTTTTCCCTTTTTCAAAATTGGTACCATTGACATCATGAATTTTGGTAAAATTTATCAGAATACAAAGTTTTTCCAAATTTAACGAACTTTGTAGTTTACACCTTTATCTTAAAATTGGGGTTTTCCTGTTTAAAAGTTTAACATTTTGCAATCCGACGTAATTTTATTTCGGTTCATCACTTTTTGTTGTTGTTTGCAAATTCCAAATCAATTGGTAACATTTAAAAAAAGTTCATCTCTAAACTGAGGGCTTACCTTTCGATATACATATAGGCAAGGTTGCCGAAAAAAATTCTGTGTTTTTGACAAAAAAAATTCTCGAATTCTGTGATTTGAACCTAAAATTCTGTGACGGTTTTCTGTGACGCTAGTTCTACGAAATTCATTGCAGAAACCATGTGAAACATCAACAAATTGAAAAATACTTACAGTATTGATAGAAAAAAAATCATTTTACGTTACCTTGTTTTCATATTTTCTTGAATTAAAGTCAAAAATAAAAATTCAAAAGTGACATAAAAATTTCGGATTTTGGAAATCTTTACAAAATTAAGAAAATCTGTGAATTCTGTGAAAATTCAAAAAATGCTGTGTTCTGTGACACAGATTCTGTGACGAAATTTTGCTCAAAATTCTGTGATAATACAGATTTTTCTGTGATTTCGGCAACCTTGCATATAGGGAAACTAGGGGTAAGACGCCCACGTTAAGATGAATCTTATATAAGTCGTAAATGATAAATGCAATCCAGTAAGTTCGACAAAAGTTTGGAAAGGGGAACTGTTCTTCACCATAAATATAGAAACTGGAATATTCAAACCAATAATATAAGTCCTAATAGTTAAATTATGAAAGGCTTCCTAAAGTATGATTTCCATTTCGTTAGGGGCAAAGTGCGCATATGAGTGTATCCAAACGCGTCATTAAACGTTTATTACGTTCAGGTATATTGATTTAAGTGCCCCCGAAAGTGTTTGACACTTGTATTTTACTTCACATATTGAAAAATGTATTCCTACGCGCAGTGTTGCCAGATATACTGACATTCTTGAGGAAAGTTATTCAAATCTTTACGAAATTCATGAATTTCAAATATTTTTGTTTATATTTAAGTTAAATTTCCAAATCAACATATAAATTTCTTTCAAAGTATTGTGATGAAAACTGTAAATAAATTTCAACAAATATGAAACATGCTTAAAGATAAGCGGATATTACGGGCTTTGCCCCGCCTCGACAATTTTATTTAAAATCGCTCAAATAATATAAATAATTACTAATTTATGATTTTTTTTTTGATTTTTGATGAATGTAAAGACCCATGTTCATCATAAAAACAGATGACAGGTGGTTTTTTGCTTTTAAATGCCGTAATTCTCTTAGAGAAAAGTTGAAAAATTGCAAGAAAAAACTAATAAAATAATTGTTTTTGTTTTTCGTCATATTTACGTGATATAAAAAACTTTGAAGGTCCACAAATGTTTATGAACGCATAAAAGTGTAAGTGAACAAACTAGCTTTTAAGGAAATGTTGAAAAATGTTTGATTAGTGAAATACTGATGGTGGCGCATCTTTCCCACTCTGCGCATTTTGTACCTCCAACAAAGATCATTCAGAGTTTCCCTCAGCGGATGCTTTAAAGGCACGTTCTCCATCCCAGTAGAAGTTCCCCAAGGTAGCTTGCTAGGTTAAATTCTTTACAGTATCTACACATTCGACATCCCCCTTCTAGGCGACGACGCACACAGGGGTAAATGCACCTTATAAGCAATCTAAATTGTTTGCTGAAAAACGGTAAACGATAGACATTTGATAGATAGACTTGATAGATAGACTAGATAGATTTGATGTCTTCACAACATTTTCATATTTTTTGTTGATCAATCGAGTTCTTAAAAGAAAAATATGATTTTTCCACCTTGACGGGAAATAACATAATTATTTCTGTCAATAATTAGTTTAGAGGATTGACGTCTTCACAAAAATTGTAGATCTTATTATTTAAAGAAACTTTGTTGAACACACCATCAAGATCGCATGAAAATCATCCCAAGAAACCAAAAGTCACATATTTACTTGAATGAAGGCATTGAAAGTTACATATTGGCTGGCAAAGATAATCAACTGACCAATTCCCTTTAGTGAACTTTATGTACTCATCAATGAACTTGAAAGTAGCAAAAGTGATTATTATGTACGCTGTATGTGACTTGTTTCGCCCATTTCCCATTAGTGAACTATATGTGCTCATTAACGAACTTGAAAGCTGCAAAAGTGATCTATATGTACGTTATACGGGACTCAAGTCACATAAAGGGCACAAAAGTGCTCAAACGGGATTTAGTAAGTCACATAAAGGGCACAAAAGTGCTCAAACGGGATTTGATAAGTCACAAAATGTACATTGATGTGCTTTCAAAATCAAATCACCTCTTCGAGTTTTAGTTTCAGTTAGAACAACATCTAGGCGTGGTCTCGTGGTAGCGTGTTCGATTCTCACCACGAAGGTCGCTGTTCGATCCCCAAGCCTGGCAAGTTTTTTTCAATAAGTAAATTTGTACTTGAGTGACCATTCTGATGCGATATATGTAGGAAATGTAGGAAAGAAGCAATTAGTCGAATTTGAAATCCGGCGCGTGGCATCATGGCGGCACTGGTACAAAACACAGTAAATAATCAAGAGAAGGTGATATGAACCGAAGCCAACGGTTCAGTTGGGATAGAGAGAAATTTTTTTGCTCATTTTGCGATTTTTTGGAAGCTGAATTAAGAGGCCGCTGGAAGCTGAATAGAAGATCATTAAGACTTTTTTGAAACTTGAAAGTATCAATAAGAACTTAAATTTTGAGCTGCATAGAACGTACTTCATATCAATGATGGAGCTGAGTAAGCGTTTTTGTACCTGTTTTATGGGACTTTTGGTTGCTTGGGATAAGAGTTACGAATATTTTCAAAATAATACTAGTAATTTTGAGTTTTTATTCAATATCTTTTTTGTATACGATCTACAAACTGGGTCTATTTATGAAAATTTTTAGAATTGTTAAAACACACAATTTTGTGGATCATGTCAAATACATATTTCAAATAAGAAAGGAGATATACTAACTACAAAATATTCAAAATAATGCCTTTTTCAGTAAGTTATAACCTTAAGAGTTCCGGAAAGTTCGTATAATTTTTTGAGTGGGTTTTGTTGGTCAAGTTATTGGCTTTCTATTACAGTGGATTCTTTTTTCAAACGATCTTATTTTACACGGTTTTATTTAAAACGGCTTTTTTTAAACGATTTTCTCGAAATAAGACGATTTTTGAACATGTCAAAAACAGTTCTAGACATTCCCACTTTTTGTCCAAACCACTATTGGGAGGTAAATTGATTCGGACGTTGCTTTCTGATGGAAACATGGGCCGAATTGACCACTGAGAGCCTCTGCGGAAGTTCTGGAACAACCATGGCTTACAACCCAAAGCAAAGCAATCCAAAACAAATCTTTAAGCTTCTCAATTTCACTCAAATCACCTCAGAATGGTCTAGCTGATTAGAAATGATCGATTTACAGTCCAAGTTGGCCACTTTACTCAAAATGAGCGATGAATTTTGCCTGGGTGTTTTAAACTTTTTTACATGATTTCTTTTATTGTACGAACACAACAATCGTTTAAAAAAAGAATCCAGTGTATGTATAAATTTAATGTTAGTTTTGGATAGATTTTTTGCAAATTAGCAATCAATTATTAGCTATAGAGGAAAAAGCTCATTATTCATTGCTAGTTCGCAAAAAATCTGTCTTAAACTAATGTTAAATTAACATATTCATTTTCGGTGATTTCAATTTACCGGGTATCAAATGGTGTCCCTCTCAAGGCGGATTTTTATATCCTGACCCAGCTCGTTCCTCATTCTCGGTACTTTCTGGAATTATTTTTGAATTAGAATGCCGACAATTGAATTAGCTCCCGTGCCTTTGGTCAAATTGGTTCGTCATCATCCAGCTTTGCTCATCTCGATTGAAGTTTCCGGCTTGGATCTTTCTTCTGAGAAACCAGCTGGATTTTTTTCTCGATTATAATAAAGCAGACTTTCAAGCTATCTCTGTAGTGTAGGACTCTATAGACTGGGAATCCGAGCTTGCACTCTCTGATCCCAATGCTGCGGCTCAAACTTTTTCACATGTCATCAATTATATTATTGATCGTCATGTTCCGAAACGGTTGGTGAATGAAAATTCAAGAGCTCCCTGGATCACCAAAGAATTACGCAAGATGAAAACTTTAAAATGCAAAGCCTTTCGCAGTTATAATAGGCACAAATCACAAGGCGCTAAAGACAATTACCGTAAACTTAACTCTGCGTATAAAAAAGCTGGCAGCCGATGCTATAGTAACAATTTGACGCGACTGCAACGTAACTTCAAGAAACGTCCAAAATCGTTCTGGAAACATGTCAAGGATCAGCGGAGTGAGTCTGGACTACCAACCTCTATGTTCCTGGATGGCGAAACAGCTTGTTCGGACCTCGATATTTGTAATCTGCTCGCTAAAAAATTTTCTAGTGTTTTCGCTGATGAACCAATCTCTGCCGATCAAATATGTAACGCTGTAAGAAATGTCCCTTCCCTGAACTTCTCTCTAAACAACATTGCCATAGAAGAAGGAAATATCTTGAAAGCGACCGCTAAAATGAAAAACTCCCTTTCCTCGGGCCCGGACGGAATACCTGCCACATTTTTGAAACGCTGCATGCCTCATTTATTGTTTCAAATTAAAGGAATATTCCAAGCATCACTCGATAAAGCTGTCTATCTTTCGCTGTGGAAGGACGCTTACATGTTCCCTGTGCACAAAAAAGGGGACAGAAGGGACGTGAATAACTACAGAGGAATTTCCGCCTTATGTGCTATTGCGAAATGATTCGAACTGGTTCTATTGGATCCTATCTTCTCTTTTTGTAAGCAATACATTTCAAACGATCAACATGGTTTTATGCCCAAGCGCTCAACGAGTACAAACTTATTGACTTTTACATCTTTCGTGCAAGACAACTTTACAGGGGGTATCCAAACTAAAGTAATTTATACGGATTTGTCCGCTGCCTTTGATAAGGTAAATCATGAAATAGCTATTGCCAAACTCGGACGTCTAGGCATCTGCGGTTCCTTATTGGACTGGTTTCGCAGTTACCTGTGCGGAAGAAAACTCACCGTTAGATCGGCGGATTCGTATTCCAGACAGTTCCCTGCCACATCAGGGTTTCCACAAGGAAGCCATCTTGGGCCGACCGTTTTTCTAATTTATTTTAATGATGCTCTTCTTATGCTTGACGGACCGAAACTCGCCTACGCCGACGATCTAAAATTGTTCAACGCAATTAAAACCCCAGATGACACTGCTTCACTGCAAAGGCAATTCCACCTGTTTGCTATCTGGTGCAAGGACAACTGCCTTATGTTGAATGACAGTAAATGTTCCGTCATAACTTTTTAGCGCAAACGGCACCCTATATCTGCAGATTATATTCTTTTGGACCATCCAATCCCTCGTGTGAACCACATCAAGGATTTGGGGGTGATTCTTGATCCAAAATTGGACTTCAAGACACATACCAACTATATAGGGTGATTTGCCAATCGTTGCACAGCTAAGCACATGATTTTGGTGTTTATGCTGTATTTTAGTCATTTCAACCAAATTCACTCGATTTTTTTTGTCGATGCACTCATACAGGATTGGTCAACAAGATCCAAAAGTTTAATTGTTTGAAAAAAGTGACATAAAAATTTAAAAAATCATTTAAAACAGCTTGTCTGTGCCCAATAGTTGCACAGGCAAATTTTGTGTCGTTCATAATGTTGTCCGATTTTTTCCAATGGTTGCACATTTTTAAAATCAGTCACCATGAGGTCGAATAGGCAGATATTTGTTACGGAAGCTTATTATAAGAACTTCTAGTTCAAATGCAATCTAATTTTTAGACGGCCCCTTATGAGAGGGGGGGAGGGGGGGGGGTGTCTTCCATATAGACCGTCCAATGCACTTTCTAATTCCAATTCGGCCTAAAAAAACACAAAGCCGCCGGTTTGGGTTTCTGGAAAAGCATTTATCACACGTGAAGTTTTCTCAGAAACTCAAATCCACCTCTTCGAAGCCATTTGAGTGGAGTGTTGTTTAACCTAATTTGCCCAGTGTTGAGTCTTTTTTTATATGTCCTACCAACATAAAATTTTATGTCTTCAAAATCCCATAGAATGAACTGAAAGGTATTTAATGCTTAGTTTTCAAGTGCCTTTTAACAGGTGAAAAGATTAGAGAACGTGATCTGTTTTGCCCCCTTTTACCCCTATGAAGAATATGCGATTTTATATAATAAATGTTTTAGGACTCACTTGGCAGTTGATCGATTTTTACATAATGAATCTCAATTTAAAACTTGAAAATGGACACAACCACGCCCAAAGTTTCAGATCGTTTGACTGATTTATGCTCATGATATACAATTTTGTATAAGATTTTTTATTTCGAAAAGTTAATTGATTTAAATATCTTTTTCATATAAGTGGGTTTATTTGTTATTAATGTAACCTCTGTAGCATTTCATCAATCTTCAGGAAACAATCACATCACATAGAAATGCTTTCCAAGAGTTTTCCGGCTGAAAAGCTGTTTTGGATCAAAGTAAGTTTCACAAAGCTATGACTGTTTATTTTTCTGGATGATAAGGGCCAAATAAAGCTTCACATAGATGTCTCCAGTGACGGCAACTCGACGGCAGATTCGAATTCCTGAGAAAATTGCACGTCAGATAAGTAATATTTCAGGTCTTCTAACCTTCGACTTCTAGTTTTTGGGATTAAGTGTCGTAGTTTTCCTCATGTACAACGTTAATAACAATATCAAGGGGATCGCTGTTGACATGGAATAAAATTCTTTTAGATTTGTCATCACGAAATAAGAGAAACCGATTCTTTCAGAACAGCTTTTAGATTCTTTGCATAAAATGTATAGTAAATGGTCGAGATAAAGGATTTCAAAATAAATCTGATAAAAAAGTAGTCTCTGTAAGCCAATGCAGTTGAGTTGACTTTGACACTTTTCAGACAATGCAAATTGCCCGACTTTCATACATACATACGTTTTTTTAACGAGTTTAATAATTTCAAAACTTCATTTTTAAGCTTTTACGGTAGAAAAAATAAACTTATGGATATATAAAGTGTCTTTGAATTATTGAATTAATTTTTAAAAATCAACATTGAGTGCAAAAAATGTGAAAATTCTGAGTGGAAAAAAATTAACTAAAGCAAAGAATTTACTAAAATTACTAGTTAAACGTAAATATCCACTTATTCAGAACAAAACATGTCATATCAATAGACAATTCGAGTTGTTTTAGTTGCATGTAGTCAATGAACGTGTTCAATTTTGTATGACAATTTGTATGCAAGAAGAACTTTTCGCATATACAAAAAATTCAAGTAAGTTTGAAATGAATTTTGTTTTAAATTATTGATTTTTCCCATTTTTAAGATTAATTAGGAAAGAGATAGTTGATAACGCTAAACTAAACAGCTTATTTGTGAATTATTTAAACAGTATTCAACTACCAGAAAATGTTGATGAAGGCCTACAAGAAATCACATCAACTTACAATCGCTTTGTGAAAATTTCTTCTCGAACACTTAATAAAAGGGTTAAACTTAAAGGAAATTGCTGTCCGTGGATGACATTTGACCTCTGGACACTCATCAAAATAAAAGAGAATTATTTAAAACGATCGAAAAAGCATCCAAATGATATCAATTTAAAAGAGATGCTAATTCACATAAATAAAAAATTGAGTTCAAAAAAACAAGAATGTAAAAGGCTCTATTACGAGCGCTTATTAAATAATTCACCACATTCAAAGCTCTGGAGAAACATTAATACGCTCTTAGGTAAATCTAAAACGACTTCCTCAATTAACCTTTCAGATGAAAGAGGTGTTATAACCAATAGTACACAGATTTGTGAGAAATTTAACAAACACTTTTCCACAATTGGAAAGAACCTGGCTGAAAAGATTCCAGTAAATACTGAAAATGATCATTTGACTCAAATCGAACAGGTAGAAAATACAATATTCTTACGGCCCGCTAGTGTAAACGAGGTTCGACTTGTAATTTTTTCACTTAAAAATAAAAAGGGTCATGGACCAGATGGTTTCCCTGTTAATGTCTTGAAAAATAACCACGAAACATTCTCGCACATACTTACACAATACTTTAATAAAATTTTGGAGTCAGGAGTTTTCCCGAACTGTCTAAAAATTGCGAAAGTCATCCCTGTTTTTAAGGCTGGCGATTTGCTTGACGTCAATAACTATCGCCCTATCTCGACTTTAAGCGTTTTTAGTAAAGTGTTCGAGAAGCTTCTTGTTAATAGAATTGTAGACTTTCTAAATCAGAACAATATACTTTATAAACTGCAATATGGATTTAGATCAGGTTCGAGCACTCAAATTGCCATCTCAGAATTAGTTGACTCCATCATATGTAAAATAGAGTCAAAAAATATTGTTGGGGCACTATTTTTGGATCTCAAAAAAGCCTTCGATACTCTAAATCATGACATATTATTGTCCAAACTGTATAAATACGGGATAAGAGGAACAGCAAATAATATCCTTCGTAGCTACTTAGAAGGTCGCAAGCAGTTTGTGGCTATTGAAAACACAAGAAGCGAATTAAGAAATATTGATATCGGTGTACCACAAGGGAGTAATATCGGGCCATTACTTTTCCTTTTATATGTCAATGATTTATGTAACCTTCAACTTAAAGGCACAGCACGTTTATTTGCCGATGATACAGCAATTTTTTATTCTGAAACTTCACCTGATATTATAATTCAGCACATTGAAGACGACCTAAAACTGCTTTCAAAATATTTCAATTCAAACCTACTTTCACTAAATTATACTAAAACAAAATACATGTTGTTTCGTTCTTCGCATAAAAAGCTACTTCGTACTAATGACCCAGCTATGAATGGAAATACTATTGAGAGAGTTAGTTATTTTAAATACTTGGGAATTTACTTAGATGAAACTCTCTCATGGAATCGTCACATTGAACACTTGGAAAAAAAAATTACTCCTCTTTGCGGTGTTCTTTGGAAACTGAGAAATTTTGTTCCACAACATGTTCTCTTTAAATTTTATTTTGCGTTTATCCACTCTCAATTGAACTACCTTATTATGATATGGGGAAGAGCCTCCTTGTCCCACTTACAGAAACTTCAAACGCTCCAGAATAGATGCTTGAAAAACATCTTAAAGCTCCCTTTGTTATTCCCTACCCTTCAGCTTTACTCTTTAAGAACGCATAACGTTCTTCCAATATCTGAACTCTGTGATTTGCAAACTGTTGTATATGTCTATGATAATCTACACTCAATTGAAAATATTCAAAACCTCCATTTTACTACGGGGTTGCGAACTCATAACACTCGCCAGTCAGATTTCTTGCAACGAAGCCGATCCACAACATCATTAGGGCAAAAAAGAATTTCATTTATTGGACCTACTAAATACAACACCTTACCAACGGATATTAAAAACATAACCAATCGTTCCATGTTCAAAACCAAAGTGATACAGCTTTTGAAAGAAAAATTGAACCATTAAAACAGTCGATCATCAACCAGTCTTTGTTTTGTTTACCTTTTGTACTTTTGTAGCGTTAATATCTAATATTATTTTTCTTAAAAATCTTGTAGTTTGTATTTTATCTTATAAAATTATTGAACATAACATAATAAAATTAGCAATAAATAAATAGTATATTAGTAAATATCGAATAATGAATCTCTTCAAAGGAAATTATTTTCCATTGAGATTTCATATTGTAGTCAATTTAGTTAAATAATACATTTCCTCGCACGACATTATAAATATTTGTGTTCTCAGCATGATTAAAATTTGCTCGCGTTTACTCTTATTATCATTTTGCTGCCAGACATGCTGAGAACAGTAGCGTCCATTACCAGGGGGCTCAATTGAGCCTTTTGGTGTGGGGGAGTGTGGTGGGCCGCTACAAAAATAAAATTGTTTGCCAGCATGAGAAGAAGCAAAGTATTTCATGAAAAAAGTTATAACCATTTCGAAATAAAAAACCGTAATCCATTGAATAGTATTGTAAAATTGCAGGATTTGCATTCTGAAGCTTTCAATAATTTCATGACATGTTTTTGCGAAAGTTTCAAATCATCACACTTATTGACTATGCAAAGCAGTATCATGTCACTCTTGTTTTCATCCGGTTAACCAGCTTTCAAATTAGCTGTCAAAACTCTCTTACCTATTTTGAATTTTTTGTATGACAACGAATGTCATTTCTGGGGTAAAAGTTAGGATTAGTTTTTGTTCACATGCAATGTATTGCAAGAACCAAGAAATATTTTAAAAATACAAAATTATGTTTTTTGAACTTTCAGTACATCTCTGATGGTTTTTGAATGAAAATTTGGATTTTTCCGTACAAGCCTCCTTACTAATTCAAAACACGTTGTTCTAATTCAGGACTTAATCAATCGCTTCCAAAATTTTTATTGCTATTTTTAGCTGTAAAAATAACCAAACAATGTTATTAGAGGTATACGAATTTATAAATTAAAAAATTCCAAACAAATTTTGCAGCGGAATTATGTACAACAATGGGGCAGGAGGAGATTGAGCGGACCAATTGTTGCACGATCCAACATATTTTCTGGTTAAGTATAGATCATAATTTTTTTTTCAAAATCATGGTGTTAAAATTGTCCAACAAACGTTTCGTATAGAAAACTGATACGAAAAATGTTTAGTTCTGACGTAAAACCTTATTTGCCGTAGAAGGAATGTTAAGGTTTTTGTTAACAATTAGCACAAAAACCGCGCGAAAAAAACAAGAAGAATTAAAACTGCCGTAAGATACACACTTACTAGCATAAAATATCACAAAAGCCTCTTTTCATCAGAAAACATTCACAATTACATGATTCAGTATTATTTTTGAGGAAAAGTTGAAAAACAGCTGAAATATTGACAATTTAAGTCTGTAACGTTTTAAGGTTGCAAAAAGAAAGGTTCAATCAGCTAAACAAGGCTTAAAAAAAACTGTTGGCTTAAGCGCCAAACCCTTTTGAAAGATTTGCCAACACTTCGTTAAGATGCCCGGCGGCTAGCGGGAAGTCGTGGATCCGCAGCTGATTAATAACACTAGTTCAGCTTGAATTTGACACCCTTTAATTACAATTTTGGGATAGTGTTTCACAAATTCGTTACTTTGGCCAATAAAAAAAAACCCCACCGCGTGAGCGCTCACGGTAACAACCGGATCGTCAGGATTGGCTGCCGTCGGCTGAACCGGACTCGAAAAACTCCTTCAAATCAGAGCAATGCAAAAAGGCCACTGGTGTTCTGAAGAGAACCAACGGCTGATTTAAGTTTCGCACATCTCAAATTATTGGTTTCGGACTTACGTGGCCTTTTTCGTAAACCTGCTCCGGCTGGCGAGAGCGATCAAAGCTCCTATCTGGACCTCTTTCGCTTATCCAGATGGTGGCAATGAAAATTGCCGTTTCCGCGTGTAGCGGGCTAAGTGGGTGGAATGGGTTCAACACCCTGATCGCTCCCACGCTCCTCGATCCCGTGCCTCGTGCTGGACCCAGCGCCTTGGGTGGCGAACGGCCTCCGAACGTCCCACACGACGATTACCGGGAACTGCACGGCAAACAACGATGGTCGAAGTGGCAGAAGTGGTGGCACAAAATAGCAGCAGTACACTCACTTTTCGGTCTGACTAACGACCGCACGGGAGAAGGCCCAAAAACTATATGAAGCCGGCCGGCGGCGTCTCCGCCTTTTTTATAGCTTCGCACCTCTTGGAGTTTTCAGCTGACGCTCGGGTATTTTGTTGCTGACGCTCCGGGTTTTTCGCTCGGGGTGTTTTCGCTAGTGTGTTTAGTGTGTTTTGGAATGTGATTTTGGATGAGGGTGCCTAACCAAAGCGGAACTGCAGATTGGAATGCTACACTACCGTCTTTCCCAACTTAAAAAAATTAAATTGTTGGCTTCAAAGCTTAAAAGAATTTAATTTTTTTAGACTTTAATACTACTTTAGTAAACTAATGGAATGCTCCGCCGGGAGACTTGAATAAACAAACCAAAATATGTGCTCCAATTAAAATGATCAGAGACTTTTGTTTAGGAACCAACTGTTGTAATGAACCGCTTTATTCAGCGCATTACTAATTTAATCCCGACCCGATCGCGATTGATTAATTAAATTTGCTTTTTTTTCAATAAAAAAAAGACTTTTAAATATGAATGGTGCTCCACTTTAAAGTAAAGACTTTTCTCATAAAGGCCTAATGTCTTGAACGGAAAAATTCCCAAGAAATTTTCCTTGCATGTCAGCAAGGTCATAAGTGTTACTACCGGTTTTACGGATTACGCGACATTGAACGAATAAAGGAGCAAGCTTAGCACAAAAATTGTCCGCAGCTTTTGACAAAACAAAGTTTCTTTTCCAAACTATGTCTCCAACTTGAAAATTTGACAAATTTTTGCTTCGAGTATTATAATAATGAGATTGACGTTCGTATGCTTTCTTCAACTCTCCGGAAACAATTGATTTGATTTTCTCAAACGTTTGGAATCTTTCCTCTAATTCCGACTTTTCTAGCAGATTTTCGTCGATTTCCGCGCGTTGATACAATTTGCCACATCGGACGTGGTTTCTACCGAAGACGACAAAATAGGGCGAAAGCTTAGTTGATTCGTGAACACTAGTGTTAATAGCGTACTCAATTTTAGCAATATCTTTATCCCAATCTTTGTGGGATGCATCTTCCCCTAAATAAGAACGAATGGATGACATAATAACCTTATTGACCCGTTCAGCGGGGTTGTTTTGTGGGTGGTAAGCAGAATTTCGAAAATGGTTAATTCCAAAGTCCTCAAGAAATTTCTTGAAATGATTACTCGTAAATTGACTTCCGTTGTCTGAGATGACAGTCTGAGGAACCCCAAATTTGAGAAAATATCTTTTTCCAAAAACTGACACATCTTAACAGTGTCGGCACTCCTCATAGGCAATAGAAAGACAAATTTTGAATACCAATCAGATACCACAAATAAAACTGTATTACCAGACTTCGATCGAGGCAAAACCCCAATGAAATCCATCGAAATTATTTGAAATGGAAAATTTGCTACCTTAGCAGCACCCATCTTCGCCCTGGTATTAGAACTCACGGGTTTACTAGCTTTACAAACATCACAATCATTTACATATTCTTTAATTTCTTGTCGCATATTTTTCCAGAAGTAATTCTCAACTATCCGATTAACAGTTTTGGTAACGCCCAAATGAGCAGCTTCATCATGGTTCTGCCTCAAAATTTCCATTTTTTCCTCAGGAGGAACCACTAATTTCCAATTATGCAGAAGACCACGATTGCATTTTTCATAACGGAAAAGTTGACCATCTCGTATCTGATATTCTCGTGACTGAGTGGGATCTTCTTGAATCAGTTTAAAAAGTTCATTGTACCAAGTTTCGTATTTATCTTTTACCGTAACAGCCATAACGCAATTTATTGCCCTGGAAAGAGCATCTGGAACAATATTATGGATGCCTTTCCGATGAACAATGTCGAAGTCAAAACCCTGCAATTTCAGAGACCATCTTCCTAAGCGCCCAGAGTTATCCCGCAAATTCATTAACCACTTTAACGATTCATGATCAGTAATGACAGTGAAGCGAACTCCATCAATATAAAGTCGAAACTTCTGAATTGCCACCAAAACAGCAAAACATTCGCGTTCCGTGCTACTGTACTTTCTTTCTACTGACGTCAACTTTTGGCTCATATATGCGATGACCTTTTCGCCCTCTTCATGTTTTTGCCACAGAACGGCACCAATTCCAACGTCAGAGGCATCGCATTGAACATAAAAGGGTAAATCATAATTTGGACACGATAACAGAGGTTTTGAACAAAGTGCGTTTTTCAAATTTAAAAATGCCAAATTGGCCGAATCAGTCCATTGAAACTTTCGCGCAGGCTGTTTGAGTAACTCGGTAATAGGAGAGATAATTGTCGAAAAGTCCTGAATAAATCGGCGGTACCAATTTACCAACCCAATCAACCGACGGACTTCTTTAACACTGGAAGGGGGAGGGAAATCAACAATCGCTTTGATTTTTTCAGGATCAGTTCTAATGCCGTCTTTATCAATCACGTATCCTAAATATTTCACGGAAGGAGCACAAAATTCAGATTTATTAATGTTTATTGATAAATTTGCCCTTTTGAGTCGATTTGCTATTTCTCGAAGAATTTCTAGATGATGTTCGAAAGTGTCTGTCGTAACGACAACATCATCCAGGTAAACAAATGCATACGGCTCGAGATCCACCCCCAACACTAGTTGCATGCATCTAGACAACGTTTGACTTGCATTATGCAAACCAAAAGGCATTACAACAAATTCGTACAATCCTCTGCCAGGTACAGTAAAAGCAGTTTTCTCTCGAGACGTTTTTTCTAACGGAATTTGCCAAAAGGCATCTTTAAGATCAATTTTGGAAATGAATTTTGTTCCTTTAAATCGGCCCAGAATTCCCGAAATGTGAGGTAATGGATAAGCATCCTTTTTAGTAACTTGATTTAATTTTCTCGAGTCAAGACACAAACGAGTTCTGCCATCAGGCTTTTTAACGGCAACTAACGGATTGGACCAAGGACTGACCGATGGTTGGATCACATCCAGGCTCAACATTCGGTCTAACTCTTTGTCAATTTCCTTTTGCACATAAGGCGAAACTGGATGAAATCTTTGTTTAATTGGTGCACTATTACCGGTATCAATAACATGTTCACAAACACTTGTTCTTGTAAGTTTTCCTTCCACGTAAGGTAAAAATTCTGAAATGGCAATGTTAATTAAAGATCGCTGATGTTCGGCACAAGGATCAGCTTCCGCATGTATCTTCTCCGAATCGATAGTTGATTTTTCAAAATTTTGCAAAGCTATGCTGTTAACTGTTCTTGGCGAAATCGAAAAGCAGTGCCAAAAATCAATCCCAAGTATGAGTGGATTAGAAACATTTTCAGATAAAACAGTCAAGATAATTTTAGTTTTTCCATCAAAAGTGTACGGAATGTATGCACAATGGGTGATCTGATGATCAGTGCCGTCGGCGGTAGAAATAGAAGAATTTATATTAATTAAGGTGATTTCTAATTGCTTAGCCAGATCGTAGCAGCCTGCTCCGAGAATGGAGATCGAAGCACCTGAATCTAGCAAACCGATAATTTTCTTTCCACTAATTTCAATTTCAGCATAAGGTCTGTTATCTTGAGGGAGATAAACAATTTCGAAAACTTTAGACGAATTGGTTAAAATTTGTATCGCGGAACTAACACTTTCCCTCACTGTCTTAGCTCCGACTGTCTGTTTCCCCGACAATTCGAACAAGTTTGTACAGTCGCGCCATGTAATCCGCAGCGATGGCAAAAAACAGTCTTCGGACTCGGACAAGCTTTCCAAATATGACCGGAGGAACGGCAATTAAAACATCTTCCAATCATACTGTTTGTTGTTGCACACCGCATTGGGTTTGGTCCCGTTGGTGGTAGAAAAGAATTAGTCGAAATTTGCGAACTTTGCTGGGTGGAACCAGATTGAGATTTTACATCACACTGTGCTGGGCGAGAACTAAATTCAGCACGATCAGGTCTGCTTTGTTTGAAAGAACAATTACACTGCACTGGCTGCTGTGAAGAGCTGAAAGGAATGTTCGCACTCACAGAATTTGCAGGAACTGAAGAAAAATTATCATTATTCATTGCACAAAGATTTGAACTTGATCCAGCGATCAAATGCGCTGAACTTTCATCAAAGTCCGTGTTCACTTCATTTACTTTCACTCTTGAAAACCCGAAACGACCTTGCAGAGACGGTTCTGCCAATGGATATTGATTCATTTTGCGACGTTTTAATATTTCGCGACTTCGTTCTAGGCTTGTACAAAAATTTGCTAAGTCACCGACGGTAATTATCAAACTTTCTTGAATACGACTCAGATAAAATTCATCAAGATTTCGAATCAAATAATCCAGTTTTTCATCATCACGTTTAGGTTTCGACAACTTCTTGAAAAGCAATTCCATGCAAGCATGGTAAATGCCAAAACTTTCACCGGGTTGCTGCAAGCGATTCTGCAACTGTCTTTCGATCAGAAAATCGTTATCTGGTTTAGTAAATTGCCGCAAAAAATCCGCCCGTAATGCATGCCAAGTCACGAACCGAGTACGAAACGCGCGATACCAAATTAGAGGATTTCCACCGAGTAATTCACCGAAATTTTCAATTAGTTCACCATAAGTAACACTGTACAAATTAGTTTTCCGTTCGACACTTTCCAAGAAATCTGAAACACTAAGATTACCGTTTTCATCATCAAATTTCAAGCCCCACTTAGTAAGTGGAACGTAGCGACTATTTCTAAAAGGAAAAGGGGTGGAGACACCTTGAATGATATCAGTATCATTAAAGCTCATCTCATTAATCAATTCATCAATTGTTCGATTATTTTGCTCCATTTCGAAACGATATAAAAATTCAATCAATCACAAAAATTGGCTCTCATATAAAAATCCCGGATCACCAGGTAATTAAAGTTTTACAAAAAAATAAGCCCCACGTTGGGCGCCAATGTAACGTTTTAAGGTTGCAAAAAGAAAGGTTCAATCAGCTAAACAAGGCTTAAAAAAAACTGTTGGCTTAAGCGCCAAACCCTTTTGAAAGATTTGCCAACACTTCGTTAAGATGCCCGGCGGCTAGCGGGAAGTCGTGGATCCGCAGCTGATTAATAACACTAGTTCAGCTTGAATTTGACACCCTTTAATTACAATTTTGGGATAGTGTTTCACAAATTCGTTACTTTGGCCAATAAAAAAAAACCCCACCGCGTGAGCGCTCACGGTAACAACCGGATCGTCAGGATTGGCTGCCGTCGGCTGAACCGGACTCGAAAAACTCCTTCAAATCAGAGCAATGCAAAAAGGCCACTGGTGTTCTGAAGAGAACCAACGGCTGATTTAAGTTTCGCACATCTCAAATTATTGGTTTCGGACTTACGTGGCCTTTTTCGTAAACCTGCTCCGGCTGGCGAGAGCGATCAAAGCTCCTATCTGGACCTCTTTCGCTTATCCAGATGGTGGCAATGAAAATTGCCGTTTCCGCGTGTAGCGGGCTAAGTGGGTGGAATGGGTTCAACACCCTGATCGCTCCCACGCTCCTCGATCCCGTGCCTCGTGCTGGACCCAGCGCCTTGGGTGGCGAACGGCCTCCGAACGTCCCACACGACGATTACCGGGAACTGCACGGCAAACAACGATGGTCGAAGTGGCAGAAGTGGTGGCACAAAATAGCAGCAGTACACTCACTTTTCGGTCTGACTAACGACCGCACGGGAGAAGGCCCAAAAACTATATGAAGCCGGCCGGCGGCGTCTCCGCCTTTTTTATAGCTTCGCACCTCTTGGAGTTTTCAGCTGACGCTCGGGTATTTTGTTGCTGACGCTCCGGGTTTTTCGCTCGGGGTGTTTTCGCTAGTGTGTTTAGTGTGTTTTGGAATGTGATTTTGGATGAGGGTGCCTAACCAAAGCGGAACTGCAGATTGGAATGCTACAAGTCATGCTGTGCAACAATGGGTTAGGGGACAACGATTGGCAAATCACCCTAGTTGATAAAGCTTCTCGATGCTTAGGCTTTATATTCCGTGTAACGAAGGATTTTAAAGACGTATACTGTTTAAAAAGCCTCTACTGCAGCCTTGTTCGCTCCATCCTGGAGTATGCATCGGCTGTTTGGAGCCCTTTCTATCAGAATGGCGCTGATAGGATCGAGGCTGTACAACGACGCTTTATGCGGTATGCTCTACGCCATTTGAACTGGTCTGACCCGTTCCAGCTTCCAAGCTACGAGAATCGCTGCAGCCTTATTTGCCTGGACACGCTACATGCCCGCCGAGGAGCATTTTGTCTCCGATATTTTGGCGTCGAGAATTGACTGTCCTTCGCTTTTGGAATCGATTGACCTCAGTGTTCGTCCTCGAGGACTTCGAGACAGGAATTTACAGCTCTACATTCCCCTTCGTCAAAATAACTATGGGGCTAATAGTGCACTGATTGACGTTATCAGGAGTCCAAGCTTCCGAGATTCGCTCAGGATAGCTGATCTCTGAACGCTGTTTCCAAAGCTCTCTCAGGTAGTGAGAAGAACCGCCTTCAATACTGTGTGAGCAGAGAACATGTTGCGCGAAATTTTATTCCTGTATTATCGGAGAGCATACGTTGCTTGTCTTATTCGCGGCGGAGTGGAATTCTATCTCTTCAACACCCATTGGAGGTTCGCTAACAAGATAATTCCCCGTTCCTTGTATAGCTGCAGAACAAGTCGACAGGGGGGAAAATTTTAGTTTGTCGCACTCGCTTGCGATAGGTTCGTAGCATTTATCAGCAGCGAAAAACTCGGCTCTGAGTTGGATCTCATGGATCGCTCATACGTTTATCGTATACGTCGGGTAGTGGCAGAAGAATGTATAACATAAACTAAAATCAAAATATCTCGAAAACGCGTGGATATTTTTGAGTCATGTTTTCACAAAAAATATTCTAAGAATTAAAAGGAACTTACTTATGACATTTTCCTCAAAGTGTGAGAAACTGGTGAGGCTATTACAAAAATTGCTTAATTAGTTATAATTATTTTCAAGAAAAAAAGTAATTTTTAAACCACTGCATTTCCATGGAAAGTTTTGAGGATTCAAACAACTTTTAAACCTTAATCGATCACAAACATTATCCTAAACTTAATGAACATTTTATATTAATTTTTGTTAGTTTCGTTATTTACAATTCATTCTCAGTTTGATGCATTGTTGATAATGGTAAGTTATCTGAGAAGGGGCTAATTTGCGTTGCGGGATTGCAAGGAACTCGAAGCATTCTTCAGTGGTTTTTTCAATTTTTCAGAGTGACATTCAAACATTTTTGATACGAGTAATAAAGTTTATAAAAAATACTACAGACCCCGTTCGTTTTTGACAACATTCGATTTTGGCAACATCCGATTTTGGCACATGTGTCAAAATCGAACGGTTTTTTGAGCGACAGTACCTTTCAGTTTTCTCTATAACAGGACCAATATAATTTAGAGAAACTCCATAAATACGTTTTACGTTCTGAAATAGTGATAAAATACAACACAAAAACAAAAGTTTTTCAAACAAATTATAAAGTACTCAAAAAGACAAAAAGATGAACAATAATAAAAAAATTGAAAAACAAAAACAAACAACAAACTAAAACAAAATGCATCAAAAACATGAGAAAAGATAATTAAAAAATGAATAAAAATGGTCGATAGTTGACTAAAAATAAGGTTAATGATAATAAAAATAGTTATTTTTGTAGAAAAAAGAGTAAAAAAATAAAGAAAAACTGTTCGATTTTGGCAACATTCGATGTTGGCAACACAAAATGTTCGGGCATGTTGCCAAAATCGAACGGGGTCTGTATTCCAAATTTAGATTCCAGATCAGAATTCCAATATGAGCCAATAACTGAAATTTGTTTCTGAGCCCTCAATCGTCAGTTTATTAGTGTTTAAATTTAAAGGGTTTTTTTGTTTCAATCTGATTTCTTATTTATTTTTTTTTCAATCGAACTTGCGAATCTGAATTAAAATATGAATTCCAAATGATGAATCTTACATAATCAGAAAATAATTATCCATTATTCCATGAATTTTCAACACCTGAAGATTGAATAGGAGTTGAAGAAAAAATTCATGGAAATTTTTTTGAATGAAATGCTAAACCAAATTTGATAACGATTTCGAAACACCTTTGCAATTCTATTTTCTAATGACGAAGTGAATCGAATATCAAGAATCCTAAACTACATAAATACGGAATTTGGAATATGAAAACAGAAATACAATTTCTATTTTAATAATAAGGAACCTCTGATTGAGTTTAGTCTTATTTCAAATTCAATATCAGATATAAATTTCAATCATTTTTTAAATTTGTAGCAGGATTCGGATTAGTTTTCGGGATTTTGGCGTCAGCTCTGACTCAGGATTGTTACTCTTGTAGAACCTCACTCAATAATCAAAATCCAATTTTAAATTTGTTTTGTGTAGAGTTAAACAGCCGCTCACTTTTCTTAGACCCTCATGGGAGAGGGAGGGGGGGTTAACAGCAAACCCCCCCCCCCCATCCCCCCATTCTACGGCTATGCCCAGAATAACAAATTCCCAAAATCAAACCCCAGAATTTATATTTTTTGTAATTGTAATTTGTAATTTATTACAAATACAAATACAATTTTTTTCCAAGAATAGACCATTTCCCACAATGGAACATGTCCTAGAATGTCACAAACCTAGATTTTTTACTCTTTACTATACTTTGTTGAAAGTTCAATGCAAGACTTAAGCGACGTCTGGTTTGTAAAACTAGTTTGTTCCTGCAAAAATAGTCAAATTCTTACTAAAATCTGTTCCAACCAATACTAGCGATTTTTGTTAAGTCAAAGAGACAATGTGTAAAAGTACTTTGAAAAAATCATTGAAAAAACCATTGCAAAACCAAATATCTGGAGTGAGTTTTTATTTTCAAATTTAACATCAAAGTAAAATTTATTTCTATTCAACCATGAAAAGTGCAGAAAAGTATTTGTTTGATAGGAAATGTATAATTCCAGAACAATGTCGAATTCCAAATAAGTCAAAAAACGTGTAAGGTACACCGGGGTAAGTGGGGACGGTTATTCATATAGTTCAACTTGAAAAAATCATTAAAAAATCAGCAGTGGACCAATTTTGATAAAATTGCATTCAATGTGATGCAGAACATGTTGTTTACAAATGCTGAAGAGATGAGCTTGATAGACGAAAAACGAAAAAAGTTATCATGTTAGTAAAACTGCTCCGTCCTTCTGCTGAACGCTACAACCAAACCAGTTCCGAAACAAACGAAGGAAAATACATCGCTCAGAGTTGGATCTTGAGTCGCTCTTCACAGATAGCATTCAGAGGTGATAAGCGACAACTTGTATTTTCAATGTCGCTTATCATCGTTGAGTTGTTTCATTATAGATAGGTGATTTGTTGCATTTGTCTGCCCGTAGGATACAATGAAACAAGATTTTTTGTATGAACTATCTCTAGGCTGACAAAATGTCACGCGGGATTGTAGCAGAGAGAAAATACACCATGTTTGTTTCGGCGGAGAATTCTCTCGCTTGACGATAAGGAGAAATAATCCAATTTCGGAACCTTGATCAGGACCTTCAATCGTTATTCCGAACATTTTGATTTTGATACATCGAGGGATTTATTTAAAAGAAGAATTTTGACAGCGTCGAGAACAGCGTAGTGTGTAATCCCGTTTATAGATATATAATTTAAACTACTTTGTTTCATATTCATTTCATCATTGGGATCAACATGTGATCCGTTGATATGTTATCAAATAAATAAAAATAGATAAATATCAAAAGGAAGCCAATAACTTGACCAACCACTCAAAAAATTATACGAAATCGTCCGAACTCTTAAGGTTATAACTTACTGAAAAAGGCATTGTTTTGGATATTTTGTAGTATATCTCCTTTCTTTGTTGAAATATGTATTTGACATGTTCCACAAAATTGTGTGTTTTGACAATTTAAACACCTTTTAAAAATAAATCAAAATTGTAGATTGTATACTGAAAAAGATATTAAATAAAAACTCAAAATAACTTGTATTATTTTCAAAATGCTTGTAACTTTTATGATTTTCATGCGATCTTGATGGTGTGTTCAACAAAGTTTCTTTAAATAATAAGATCTGCAACTTTTGTGTAGTTACCAAGTCTCTAAACTAATTATTTTTAGAAATAATTATTTTATTTCCCTTCAAGGTGAAAAAATCATTTTTTTCTTTCAAGAATTCGATAGATAATAAAAAAAATATGAAAATGTTGTGAAGACATCAAATGTCTATCGTTTACCGTTTGTCCGCAAATAATTTTGATCAGGTTTCCGAAAAGTACAGCTTTGCTATGATAGCTTTTTTCTTGCCAAGAAAACTGTTTCGGTTTTCCTTATCACTCGGTTTGCTGCTGTACCGTCGGTAACGAATCGAAACGCTTCGGTTACATTGCACACGTGCGGGAACGCAGGCTGTATCTGAACAATCGGCTCAAAGCTTGCGCTGCCGATAATGTTGTGCTTTAAGCTGTAGCGAACCCAACCGACAGTTCGGTTTTCATCCCTTCATGCCTCCTGTTTGGAAAATTATTTCATCCTAACTGTCGGCTGTAGGGTGTGATAGTTTTGGGCAGGACTGTCATGCCCATACCGTACCCATGCTCGATCGTATGCGCTCTCCGCTCGAATAGATAGGGGAAAAGTTCATATAACGCCCCATGTGGCTAATACGCGCCACTCTTGTTTTGAAGAATCTGAAACATTTTGAGGCTGCAAAATATTACCAATTTGTTCTAAATGCTGCAATTGGTCATGGCAAGTATGAATTTTTCCTTAAAATACTCCTGTGTCGTGATAATTTCACAATTTAGGTTTTTCTTCATTTCGATCTAAATTTTAAAACACTTTCAATAAGGTGTCACCATGCAGAGAAAAACGAATAAGACAATATTTTCTGACACATCGATAGAGGAGAATCTAAACTATGATTTAATGCTAAAAAATCATACCAAACTCGCTAAGGTATGATTTTTATGGGTATGTTCTATCACGGTCCATGCGTTCGTTATAACGCGCCAATCGTAGTAGGCTGAAAATAACATCAATTTTTCAAAAAGGCCAATTTTTATTGAAAATGAACAAAACGTCTAAAACCTTATTTTGAGCGTTAATTCATCCCAAAAAAACTACTTTTATTTTTTTTTTAAATTTTGATTAGTCCATTTTGATTTTCTTTTCAGTCAAAGTGTCTGTAAGTATTGGTGTGTTTTCGGTCTTCGGCTGCTCTCGGGTGTGCTCGGCTGCTAGGCGCGTATTGAATACACAGCGGCGCGTATTTGCAACACAGTTTTGTTCTGTGGCTTTGAATAAGGTTTTTAAAAATCAACTTTTTGAAGCAACTATAGCTATTTGAGTAATAAAAAATCATAGGCATTTGTAGAAAACAATTTTCTTCAACGATTCCACCCATTTTTAACACAATTTGTACGTGGAATACATAGAAAATCAGCTATTTGCTTAGGTGGCGCATAATAGGGCGTGTTCCCCTACAACGAGCCATCTATTCGAACCGAGCTGCAGCATACGACCGAGGCGTAACGCGATGTGTGGTGCCGGTGCAGGTTAGGAAAAATCGTTATCATGATTACCTTTAATCCCTAGGGGATCCTTTGGGGAGAGTGATTGGGGTGATCACCAGCTGCAGTAGCTAGCTTGAGCTTCAAGCAAAAGGAAAGTTCATACGTTCGTTCGAAATCCACTCGGCTCGAGCGTGGATGATAATCCAAAGCGAATCTCGGCTACAGTCGGACGGAGTTAACAGTACTGTCATGCAATATTCATCGCATTGAAAACTGTCACGAAGATATTCCCTACACTGTCACGGAGCTTAAAAATAATTCGAACGAACTTTCACATGGAGTAAAACAAGGCATTGTTGTACATCGCACGACCGCTCCTTTTAAAACTGTCGGTTAAGAAATATTCGGAAAGCTTTCATCGCGGTGCATGTGCAACGTTCGCAAGAATACTGTCGTTCGGCAGTACTTTTCGGAAGCCTGATTTTGATCGCTTATTAGATGCATTTACCCCTGTGTGCGTCGTTCCATTTCTTTCAACCAGTTTACAATTTTTCACTCATCCTCAGACAGCAATATTGTGCGCGGCCCGGGGCGTACTTTTTTCGTCCACTTTTCGCCTAGCCAAACTTGATAGTGGACTCCGTAGGCTTTTGATGCGATTCTGAGGCTCATAAGGTTTCCTGTTTAGGACAGGAAAACCCGAATTTCACCGGTGAATGCCAAAAACTATTCTAAAACATCACTTTCGCCGATAAAACAGCGTGACTCAGACTATCCTCGGAATAGCTTGTAGGGTTTTTTCTTCACTTCCTCCGGTGAAGAACTTGAAGAATTTAGCTGTAAACGAATGAGATATGGTACATTTACTATCAGAGTTGTATTTAGAGTACTATTCTTACGACCATGCCAGTTTGCGAGTTTGCCATATTCTTGCAGCCAAACACAGGACACTGAACGAAAAATACGAAAAACTTACTGCACCCGCAACCAAACAAATGTAAACAATGAAATGTCAACACACGTTGACCGCAAAAAAATAAGGTTAAAGTAGTGACAAAACGACGTGCTCCGACAGGGTATGGGAGCATTCATCGGTGCAATTAATGAACGATTAAATATCTGGAAAAGGTTCTGTCGATTTGGTTTCTATTTTCATTTTCAAAACGGTTTTTGTGGTCTATATTTTTTTTTTCGAAAATTCGGTCTATATTTTTTTTTTTGGTTCGAATCAGAACCAAATTCTGAACCTGAACCAAATTCTAAAAACATGTCTACTGTGCGGACAGAATCTGTACCAAAAAATTCCTGATCTCAGCTTCATTAACAGATCATGAACCTGGATTTCAGTCTCGCATCCTGATCTTGCTACTGCACTCAAATGATCTAGGATCTAAATTCTAATCCTCGGATCGAATATCCTGGTTCATAATTTCTTATAATGAATCACAATCCTCATCTTACACGCTAATCCAGAACTTGCTTTTTTATTAAGAGAGACGAACAGAACTAAAAAAAAAATCTCCAAAGATACCTGCCCAAAAAAAATCAATGGAACCAAATTAGCATTCGTCAAGCTTTCCTAACGTTCAATCTGCGCCGTCCACTGTCCACCACCATTCACTAATTGACGCAGTTATCATAGTAGGACATAATTAGTATGCAAATCAGCCAGAGAGCGCCCGGAGCCAAGCACAAAGGGCCGTGAAATTTCCCTCACCGGTCACATTATACTAGATGTCCTCTAATTGTAGAGCACACCCGAACGTACATACTTATAGCAAACACTGTCATCATATTACCATTTCAAGAAGATAAACTTTGCCATTTGGCTCTGATTGGGAATTTGGTTGCCAGAGAGAAGGTCGAAAATTATTTTGCCATCATATTCGCAGCTGTTTGTGGGTGGGTTTGGTGAGTGGGCGACTAAAACATTCTATTCCCTCTCTTTCTAGCCTTTATCAGTTTCGGTGAGTGCCAACTTGTTGGGTGTCGTTCTGTGAATTGGCTGCGGAAATCCACGGTCAGTCGCGCTCCTAATGGGGCGTGCATAATTCTAAATGTAAAATACAATTAAAAGCCTGACCGAATCTGCTGGCAAATAAACATTGCCAGTAATCTATGGTCGGTGGGTTCGTCGCGAAATCGTTTAACTATGGGTCAGTTCCGACAGCAACAGGAAATGGCCCGCGGGTTTGAATGGCATTTGGGTGTTGGTTTGTATGCTGTTGAAAATTAAATTATTTTAAACTTAAATTAAATAAAAATAATGAACATAAATACATTTTCATTTAAGCAAACCCAATTGTGAGCTAACTATAAGTTTAAGCAATTTGAGTTTATCTTTTTTTCAAAATCAAACACATGAGACATACACATGGATTCAGAGGCAATGGCGCTATCCTTCCCATCCTAGTAAGATCTTACGGTTTTTATTATTTGACTAAGAAACCTCCATTTGCTTAAGTTATTAGTAAACAGTCTTTTATATAGAATTAAAAATTTGTTTTTGCTAGTTTGAAATTTCCAGATTTTACTCAATATTTGCTATCCTTGTGAGTGTATCTTGTTTAATCTTGTTTCACTTTGCTTTAACTTCATTATTCTTTTTTATCTTGTTTCAAACTGTCTAATTTCATTCATCTTGTCTTGTCTTGTTTTATCTTTTTTAACCTAGTTTACCTGCTTCAAGTTCGTTAAATCTTACTCCTACTTCTTGAGAACTCTCACCCAAATTGAGACCAGAGTTATTCATGCAATTTTCAGTCTTTTACAAAAAATTAAAACTGAATCGTCATCTTGAATTTCAAGATGGTGTCAGGCAGCGCAATTCGACATCTATTCGTTGAGCCCTATCATCCAATACCCAACCCATGTTTTGAAGGTTTCAAGTGGTTATTTTCAATAGCAGTACCGTAAAACGTGGTAACTTTGATCACCAGGGTAACTTTGATCATATATAAATTTTTCCACATTATCGTCAATAACTTAGTCTATAGTTTGAATTTTTTTTAAATTGTTTTCTACGTAAGTATCAAACATTCAAAATTTAGTTTGTCTTTGAAATTGTTTTCAGTCAGTTAGTATGTAATTTCTAAATCTTAAAATATCTGTTTTTTCCAAGGCTCGCAAACAAACAGCTCTCCTGATGATACCAATAAGTATTAAGAAGCAAACGGGTGGCTGTATGTGAAAAAACAACTTTTATTCTCTGTATATGTATAGTTACAGTGCTATTTTTATAGTCATTTAATGATAAATTTTTGATATTTAAAAAGGATGGACATTTTCCAAGAGTAAGCCCTTCCCGAGCAGACTTTGATGCCTTAATCGAAAGCAAATTGAGAGTATAATGAGGTGTCAACAGCAAAATGATAGCATTTTGGGCTGTAAGTTTTTTGGCGATAGCAAAATCAAGCATCTTTAAGCTTTCATTAATTTAAATTTGAGAGCAAGCTGAAACCAAAATAAGCTTTTGAGCTTTATTAACCTCACAATATTACGAACAGATTCTGTAACTTCATCGATATTTTGGCGCCTTTGTGTAGACAACAGAAGATTAAGGTAATCTGCAAATACAATATCAAAATGTTGTCTAAGCAAAGGCGTTTTGATTTTTGATCTAGTACATCATCAGCAAAGTTGTTGGTTTTTACATAAAACCATAATTGTTTCTTAAAAAAACTATTGATTCATAAAGTTTACTTACTTGTTTTCATAATTTTTTTATGTAAAAGAATGTTGTGAAAAACTTTTGTCTGTATTTTTGAGGACCACCAATAACGTTTCCAAAACCTCCTGAAAATGTTCTCAATTGTTGTATTTCTTCCACTGATCCATCGACGAAAAACACCCCCACAGGATTCCATATGTCAGAAATCTATATAGGATAAGATTGAAACACTTTCAATATTGAATATAATATTTTACTACAAAGCTTACCCTGAAATATCTTAATTTTTTCAATTTTCGCAATCAAAATTTCATATATTATTTATACATTTAATTTCAACACGACACAAGAATTTAGCAGTACTAGCTTGTACTACTTGTCTCGAATATTCAGGTTTGAGTCACGTTAACCCAGTTTCACGATATTCACACTAACTCATATAGGCGAAGGATGAACCACGAGCTCGCGCGACTCTACGGCGAACCCAGTATCCAGAAGGTGGTGAAGGCTGGCCGGATACGCTGGGCGGGACATGTTGCGAGAATGCCGGACGACTGTCCTGCAAAACAGGTGTTCGCTACGAATCCGGTAGGAACAAGACGAGCGGGGGCGCAACGAGCGAGGTGGTTAGACCAAGTGGAGCGTGATCTGGCGAACGTGGGGTGCCCGAGAAATTGGAGAACGGTTGCCATGGACCGAGTGAATTTTAGGAATTATGTTCGTCAAGTTATGTCGTGAGACGGAATACTATGTAAATAAAAATAAAACATATATGAGCTACGAATCCTTACTCGGATTATTATAACACTAATCTGAGTAATGGTCCTTTCTAGCAATTTTTTAATTAAGTTCGTTTTGCTCACAATTTAAAAAAAAACGTTGAAAAAAATCAACATCAATCAAAATGTTTCGTTTTGACAGGGAGCTTGTATCTATCTAAAAGCACCCCGGACATGATGAAACGCCTGTAACAAGATGCAGCAATCAGAAATAACTTATTGTGGACTAGGCTTGATTGCGCATTTTTTATCATTTTAATCATCAAACATATATCGTGTATTTGTTCTTTTAACATAGTCAAAATTTATTCATTACATTATGGTATGTTACCAAACAAATTCATCCGGATGTGAATTATGGAACGTAACATTAATTAAACATTTTATTATTTTCGTGTAAACGCCTTTTTTCATCGCTCCTATAGATCGCCGTGGTGTGAGAGCGTATTCTAGAATCTTAATTTTTTTTAAACCAAGTCTGATAATAACAAAAAGACATCAAACCAATCATAAATAGACCAAAAAATACGATGCTTCAATTTTCGAAATCAAACGAAGATCTATGGACATCTATACGATGTCACTGAACCAACCGATGACAAATCAAAACACAACAAAAATGTTAACAAATTTTCGACCGTGCTTTGTGTGTGCAACAAATTTTTAAGTGTTTTTAATGTTCATTACCTACTATATTAGTGATTTTGCCGCAAGATTTCCCCGATCAAAGCTATCTCCTTTTTGGCCAATTGAAAATCCCGGTTCTAGAACGATGATTTCCCCACCAGCATTTAGAATATTCAACCTTCCAGCTCCACCCGTACGATTCAAACTGCGAACTAGAAAAACGTTCGAAAAACCAGGCAGCAGCAGTTTACCACCATAGAAACCGAAGATTTGGGTATGACAAGGCCGCCGTGGTAATCTAACACGCCGAGGGCAGAACTGCTAGGAAAAACGGTAAGTACAGTAGTATAATAAGAAAATTATGAAATTTATCAAACAATTCCTAAATTCTCCGAACTTCCAGCTAGAGTTTCCATTACGCATAGGAAAAATTGAAACTCTTCAACAGGAATCCGACTGACGCGTATAAGGCGAAAAACTGGAATATTTTCTCGAAGGATTGACGAAAAGGATGGGCTACATGGAACCACGACCCTTCTCTGTCCAAAAGACACCATTTGGACTAAGGCTAAAATCGCAAAATTTCTCCAAATATCTAACATGTCCCAATTAGTTCCCCTGGTAAACTGGAACGGAAGAAATTGTAGAATCCAGTAAGGAAAATTGATCTCCGGTTTGTGGAATCTGGGGTGGATTTTCGGAAATTCGTCTGGAAGAAGATCGGGTACCAATGCTGATTAAAGTATCTGTTGCTTCTAAACTTAAAGGGTAAGTACTTTTTTCTAAATTTTCAAAAATTAAGCATTTCGAGATTGATGCTGAACTTAATCCAATCTAATTTAACAGGAGTATATACAAGCGCTTTAAATTAATTTAACGATACTAGGATACTAGATGAAGCCTAAAATAAACTAGAATTAATTAATTTAATTATGAGAAAACTAAGATTCCTAAGAAATCTACGGTTTTTCTTACCTTATCTTAAAACTTGATATCATTTTTTTTAAATTTCTCCTGAAGTTAGCTGATTCAATGTGTTGGTACTGATTTCTTAATCAGATTGAACTATTTTTTTTGTAGAATAAAAACTTATTAAGATACATTATTGCATACCTGCAGGCGTTTTCGTTGAGAAGTGATATTCTATTGCATAATATCAACGTGTTCATTTTGTCTTTTAAAATGCATATGAAAATCCAAGTTAAGCTTAGAATAGCTCACATTTAATTCTTCTGTAGAAACGGTAAAATTAAAATTTCCGAGCTTCATTTCAGAACATATAATGAATGTAGTAATATTTTTTTTATATTCGTATACTCATGATAAGTACAGTAAAATAACGTTTAGAAGGTAGCAGTCAAAAATGAAAGTTCTGAACAATATCTTGAGTCTTTTGAGGATTTTTAAGTGTTCACAACATTTAAGTTTTGCTGATGGAACATTAAACTGATAACTAAAAATTACTCATTTGATCGCTAAAATAAGGAAAGAATTGACCGCAATTAGACCGCAATTTTTGAACAGACAATCTGTTATGAATTCTGGCTTTACAGTTGAGTAAAATTCTTTTGTTAATCCTAGCCATGTTCCTGAGCAGTTTTTTGTGGCAAAATTCCAGCAAATAAAATAAATTAAAACAGATTAAAATCAAAATCGTTTTCAAATTTAGATGCATAGTTAGGGCGCCATCATTTTTAACGCCACAATCTATTCAACGAACGTATGTTATTAAAATTGATAAATAATGCTGCAGGTTTTAGAGTTTTCTAAAAGCATACAGGGAGTACCTATACTTTATTAAATTATAGCAAATTTCGCTATCACGTCTTGACTGTCTAATTTGTTCTTATTTTGCTTGACAAAGCAAAATTTTCGTGCTTGGTTAGCAACGTGATGCCAAATTTTGCTAAAATTGATACTTCATCTACACCTCTTTTTTCGAAAAATTTGAAAGCATAATGATGTCAAATTTTACTATTATTGAAAAATATGTGATGCCTTATATTGACTTCATTGTGCTCTCCAAGCTCTCGGAAAATGAGGTGTGATTAGGGTCTCAGTTTTAGCAAAATTTGGTTTCACTTTGCTAACCAAGTATGAAAATTTGTGCTCTCATTTTTGCTGTGTACCACCTTATGTCAAGCAAAATGAGAGCAAACTCGGCTCTCAGGGCGTGATAGCAAAATTTGCTATAATTTTGCCATAAAAGTCTGCTCGGGTTATTGGACAAAAAGATAGGAATTCTATAAAATGATAAACTTTGAAGAAAAAATGAAAATGGAAATAGTGAGAGGGCAAAGGGGAAGGTGTGAAAGGTAAATCTCATTTGTATTTTGAAGCTACAACTATTTAGCAATTATTACAATTTTTCGATCCTAGACGTATGCAACATCATTGTTTTTTTTCGATTATAAATGTTTTAAAAAGAAAACGTTAAAAAGCAAGTTAAAATTGATAAGTTAGAATTTTTAAGTAATTATTAAGGTGTTTTGTATCCTTTATGATCAAGATAACTCGTTGAAACCATCAAAATGGAGACTGATTAATGTAACCCCAAATCATCAATTCCTGAACAGCGACGAAATCGATTTTTAAATCAAATTAAAAATAGTCAAATGAATTTCTGCAACCATGTTTTAAGTTCATAGGAGTCCAGCACTGTTTTTAAAAATATGAAAAATGCCACATTCCCCTCAACAGAAAAAATACTCGAAAAATATTGAAAAAAGAGATCAATATTACCCTGGATTACGGTACTTTTAAGTTATGCAGAACCGCCTTATTGGTTTTCAAGATGGGATCAAAAATCTATTTTTATGTGTGCTCAGAAGGTTCTTGTACGTTTTATTCATTTTCGTAAAATTTCACGTCATATCCACTGCGTTCTTCTTTTTTTAAGGTCCTGGATTCAGCAATTTTTTTCGGAATAAACGCTGTATTTTTGCGGATGTTCGGAATAGCCACATTTTTTTCACGTGGTTTCTTTTTGTGGGGTATAGTTTGGTTTTCTATGTATCAACTATTTGAATTTTTGAATAATTTATATTTTTAAGCATAGCTTAGCTTAGCTTGATAAACTATTCACAACCATTATAAACCGTTAAACTCGTATAGCATGGTTATAAAAAAAATGTATGCAATAGGTAGGGGAGAACGAAGATATTTGATCCCTGGGGATACTTGATTTCTTCACGATGTCTCGAAACAGAAATGCATTTATTTACAAATATAAAATGTTCTAGAAAAATGTATCAAATAGAACAAAACAACAATTTTGTTATCTGAGCAAACTTTTAAAATTATTTTTCAAGTTTTTGAACTTTGTTTGTAAAATTTAACAAATTATGATTTAACGATCTTTTTATACCACTTTAAAATGTTTCCCACGTGACAAAATTAAAACAAATTATAAAAATTATCATAATACTAGCTGATCCCATACGAAATCCGTTTCGCTTTCAACTTGGAATATGTCATGAGCAGTTTGTCAATTGCCAAGCATTTTCCAGATACACTTCCAAATTCATTGTTAAGTAATAATTGCAAAAAATATTGGACGATCACTTTTTCTGTCGTCTGCTACTAAATTTGAAATCAGGGATCAATTGACCGTCCAAAAAACCTCCCATGTATTAATTAAAACTCGATTGTTAACAACGCAATTATTGCCAAAAAGTTAAACCCCTTTCGGTGGCCTTTTATATAATCTTTGATCTGAAATCGATTACCCGTCCCTCAAAACTCCCGTGTGCAAATTTTCAAAGCAATCCATTGCATAATATCGTCAATATTGCTAGTAACAGTGAAACATTAATTTATATGGACGACCCCTTTCATCGACACCTGGCAAAACATTTGACATCTGAAATCGATTGCCGTCTCTGAAAACTACCGTGAGCAAATTTTCATCCCAATCCTATGTCAAATAACGACAATATCGCAAAAATATTGAAAAGTTTATATGGGCGATCCCTTTTTCCGGCCCCTTACTCTAAATTTGATACCTGAAATTGATTGACCGTCCCTCAAAACTATCGTGTACCAATTTTCATCTGAATCCGATGAATAATAACGAAATTATCCCATTAATAGTGAAGAGTTAATATGGACGACCCTTTTGGCCGACCCCTAACTTTAATTTGGATAAGAGAAATCAATTATTTGTCCCTAATAACTCCTATGTACAAATTTTCATCCCAATCCGATCCCAAAATTTGACACCTGAAATCGATTGCTCGTCTTTCAAAACACTTAAGTGCAAATTTTCAACACAATCCGACGAAAAATAACGTCAATATCACGAAAACAATATTTGTCTTGTATCACCCAAAATAATCTGCACGTAGCGGCTACGTGAAAAACTACATAATTTTTATCCAATTGATTTTCACGTACTTTCTACGAACAAAACATGTTGATGCGTGCTTATAGGAATTGATGATAAATGAATCTCACGTACACTTTACGTGAATTTTGAGTGATTTCAAAACGGTTTAATGATGGAAGTTACGTGAAATTTGCATAGCATACAATTGATTATAGAGTTAGCTTCATTATTTCTTTTTGTTTTTATGATTTTTTTTTTATTATTCGAAACCCAATTCTAACTAAAATTCATTCGTAAATTTATTTTAAATTATTTATTATACTTTGATACACAAATTTTCCACTAGCATCACTAACTCACTTAAGAGTCGGGGTTGGTTTTGTTGGTTTTTGTACATCGGGAAATATTACTTATTTCCTGACCGGCCGTCAAATTTTACTCCTGAGTTGTTGATGTAGGGCGCGAGTTCGATACTTCCACCAGTCATCGAAAATTGCACCAAGCTTGATGCTCCATCTGTAAGACCCAACAAAAATTTTAGCTCATATATTTACACTTTCCTCTTCTGAAGTTTTTTCCTTGCCAGTTGTTGCATTCAGAGATTTCTTACGCCAGGTTTGGTAACTTCGGCCATTTCCTGACCGCCTTGCGTTGATTTTGGTTCCATTGGTTTTCAACTAGCCTTGTCCGGGGCAATTCAGTCATCTCTTCACGCCAACTCCTTCAACTCCCCCATTGAGCTGTTGCATTCCATTGTGTGTTTGCTGCTGCTGGTCGAAAGAGGCAGTTCTCCTGCTTACCCATCTCGATATGCTAGTTCCGAGTCCTAAAATGAATGACCACCGAGAACTCGAATTCGGTTGACGGCTAGGAAAAAAAATTATACTCAATGTTTGAATTCGGAAAATAATTAGCATCCGAAAACTAACCTGGCTATCAAAACAATCACAAAGAATTTCCTATAAGAATTGTATCATACACACTTGTAAAAAATGCTCGATATAGGATTTTATTCATCCCCTTGGATTTTACGTGAAATTCATGAGTATTTTATATGAGGTTAATGTGAAATGAAGTTTTTACTACAGGACACACATAAAATCGATGGGATGCATCAAAAGCTCAGTTTATGTGAAGTTTCCCGTAGAAAAAATTTCTAAAATTGGTTGAGTGATGGACTTCAGAAGGAGTCATCCGAAAATCTGAAAACATTTTTCATCTTTCCTAGTCCTAATGAGCATCTATGCCAAATTTCAGACCTCTAGCTCTTAAGACGGCTGAATCTATAGAGGACAAACAAACAAACAAACAAACAAACAAACAAACAAACAAACAAACAAACATACAGAAACTGCTTTTTATATACATAGATGTCAAACGTTACAGTATAATTGTAACTTAATAATGCTTGATTTTCAAAGCAATAATAAACTCTCAATTTTTTTAAGAAAACGTTTTCCAAAATGTATCTTATGGGTTCAATTAATCCCTAGAGTCAAAAATGATTATTTTTTAATGGATCGTGTTCATTGGTTATCACAAAATTCTACCTAAAATGTATACAATAACTTATGTTAATCCAGTATTTATCTGTTGAAAAGGACTTTAAAATACTGAATTCATCCTAAAATTAGAAAATTGTGCTTAATAGTATGCAATGACTCTTGGGTAGTAGACTAACTAAAAGAATTCTTTTCGTCTGATACTTACACACTGTAAAATGAGAACTAATTGGCTAAATTTTTGCCTAGGGTCAGGGCACCTTGAATAAGGGATCAAGTCTTCTTTGGTAAAGGATCAAGTCTCCCGTAACTAAAAAAAATATCACTATGTTTTTCGTCTCATTTTTTTCCTTTTTTCGTAGAGATCTTAAACCAAATTGGTTTATAAATCCCGAAACTTTTTATCGTCTCACGAATATGCTTCTAGTTCATCTACGGGTTTAAATATCGTTCTTACTTTTGGAGCATATAATCTTAAAATAACACACTCTCAGAATATGCAGAAGAAGATCAACTTTGACTAGATGGGAGACACTTTTGACTAGTGTTATTGTTTTTTTTTTTTTTTTTTATCTTTATTATAGAGACTTTCAGCCTCGGGCTGGTTCGTCTAGTGTTATTGTGAATCATGAATATAACCTTCCTAACTCTTATTCTTTCTTATTGCTCATTAGTTACCAGTTGATAAGAAGGCATGTTAATATATTAATTCAATTAAATCAAAATATCAACTATTAACAAATTATTAACTACTCGCATCGCATAGAAGTTATGTTTGCTCATATTTTATGTCAATTTGTTTTAAAGGAAGGTATATCCAAAGTAATACAGATTAAGCCAACTAGCATTTGAAAGTTTCATTATGGTTTTATTATGGTATTTTTTATGCAGCTTGTTTTACAACTTTTTTTACAATGGTCATGAAAAATGATAAGATTCTTGATTCAATCATTTGAAATCAGTAGACCGCTGCAAAAAATGACTTTTGCTCCCATATTTTTTTTTCGATGCCTTTTGGGTCACCAAGCATCAGTGTGAAATTTGAGATGATTTGGTTGATTCCTGAGGTAGCACGTTTTAAATTTGTATGGAAGAAGATTTTTTTTCACATTAAATCAAAAATAATTGAAACCAATATTCACCACACTTATTTTCTTCATATAATGAGAAGGCGACATAATCAGCATCCTCTAGCGGACAAAATGGAAGTACTGATTCAAGAAATTCGACTAACTTGTGAATAGCGTGTATTCCGACTCGACTTGATCAGGAATGCCAGTTATAATAAGTGAAATTGTTTGTTATCGGCTTGGGCCCATTGAACCGCCATCACGTCCATCACTTCAGATTGTTCCAGCACGACAAACAGACGACCATGCCGTAAAGAATATTTCTGAACAAAATATGAAGCGGAGTAATTACTTTCAATTACCTTTCTTATTTGATTGTTTCATAAGATACATAGATTTGGATGCGCATATAGTGTTTTCTAATAAAACAGATTTTAAATTCAGTCGGTCAGAATTGAAAAAAAAATGCTTAACAGTTTATAAAAATTTTGCCAACTAATAGATAAGGAAAAAAATATTAACGTAGGAATATCGTTATTTTCTTTTTACTAGATCACGGGTATTGCTTTTCAATATGGCAAAAAATGGATTTTTTAAACCAACCAACGATTCGTATTAAAAGATGGTATTGATATTGTCTCATGCTGGATGTTTCTTGTTTAAACTTGAACATTTTCAAACAAATTGGTTTATCATTATCAAGCTATAAAGTTTGTAGGATCATTTAACTAATCCAGATCTTAGGTCGTAGGGAAATCACTATATACCGATATTATACCGAGCTTTTATCCAGTAATAACATGACAATAATATCCTTTAAATGTTAATGATAAATGAATTGTATGTATGTATGTATATCTACCACCCAGGTAGCAAGGCGCAGCCAGTAGCAGCGAGCAACTTCTACTTTGTAAATTGATCAAGATTCATCAACTTGATAAGTTCAAAATGCCTTTGAATGGACTGTTCCAAGGGATAAGAAATGTAAACAGAGGCATTTACATATCTCAACAGGGAAAGGATAGAGTTGTCTCCATCGAAAGAACATATCAAGCTTATCGAGCGTCTGATTCAAGCCATTACAACGCAAAGCGCTCAACTGGGTGTGGAGACGGACCCGTCCTCAATCCACGATTCCGTGCTGGTGAGGTAGCCCAATGCTCTCCTCAAGAATCGCTTCAATCAGATGCCCGGATGGATCCCCCCATACCCCGAAATACAATAAGTCAAATAAGATATATAGTTAAAAAATTGAAATAAAAACAAAACTAAAACAACAACAACAACTACTACTACTACTGTTAATCAATTCTACTATTAGAATGGTATAATTATTATTACAATAAATGATCAAGAGTATGCCACGAATAAAACAATTCAATTTTAAATATATAATGCTAATCAGAATGAAAGCTGATGAAAAGCTATTGAAAAACTATTTTTTGGACCAGACAGTAGACCACTTTCAGCGTCAGGCTGCTTTCACTTCTTCTTGCATATTCGGCCAACCGTCCTACTGGCTCCAATGAATTTCATATCATACAACATAAGGCCATCTTAGCATGCGTTGAATATTTTCAAAACTACGTCGTGACCGTATCATGCATATACCGTGCGTTACCAAGGCAACGAATTTGCGCACGCGTCGCGTATCTTTTTTTTTTTTTTTTTTACATTAAATATATTTTATTTCATTTTTCATTTTGCTTCTACCAATGATTTACATATCAAGTGCTTTGCTTATTTGCATCTCATCTTTGTAAAAATTAATGTTTGTGTTTTGTGTGTTGTTTACAATAAGTAATAATTAGTTTTTCAATGATTGTGCATTAGTGTTTAGTTTTGAATTATTAAAATATAACTACCTACTTATACTAACATTAACCTATATCATCAACTCACGAATAATATCATGCTCAGAAGCAAGGCAACTCTCCAAATCGTTGGTTATAGTTTTGAAATTTGATGTCCAGAGTATCCATGCAAACTTTATCGTGGACCTCGGCTGTTCTGGTCCATGGGGGCAGTTTAAGTATCATCTTCAAAACTTTATTTTGAATGCGTTGAAGCCTTAGTTTGTGTGTTTGGGCACAACTCTTCCATACAGGCACTGCATACTCAATGACGGGATATATTATTTGCTTATAAATCATTAATTGATTCTCAGGACTCAGCTTGGATGATTTGCATATTAACGGGTACATGGATCGGATTAAGATGTTGCATTTCGATACTATTTTATCAACATGTGATCGAAAGATCAGGTGACTGTCGAGCGTGAGGCCTAGATATATTACTTCGGAGGACCAATCAATAGCAGAGTCACCAAATCTAATTTTAACGTTGTTGGCAGGGACAAGTTTAGGTGATCTAGAGTGCGGAAACAAGATTGTTTGAGTTTTGGCTGCGTTAATTACTATTTTCCAGCTATGGTAATAATCCGTTAAAGTGCCTAGACCACTCTGCAAATTGCGTGCTAAAGTTCGGACAATGCGACCCTTATACATTATGGCGGTGTCATCAGCAAACTGGGACAATATCCCACCTCCAGGAAGCTGAGGGACGTCAGCGCGGTGTATATATTGTAGAGTATGGGTCCTAGGATACTTCCTTGCGGAACACCGGCCACGATGTTATATTGATCAGAGCTCGCACCATTCAGGAAAACACGGAACGCTCGATCAGATAGATAGTTTTTGATTATCTTGATGAGATACATTGGGAAACAGAATCGCTGCAGTTTGAACACCAGCCCATCGTGCCAAACATTATCGAATGCCTTTTCAATGTCCAATAAGGCCATTGCCGTTGTTTTGGATACAGACCGGTTTTGCTGGATGGTATTATGAACGCGGGTGAGTTGGTGGATTGTGGACCTTCCTTTACGAAATCCAAACTGTTCTTCAGGAAAAATGTTGTGTGTGTCAGCGAACGACAATATACGTTTTTGCACTGATTTTTCGAAGAGTTTGGAAAGAGATGAAAGCAAACTTATAGGTCGATAGCTCTTGGGAACAGAAGGGTCTTTACCCGGTTTTAGCACGGGGATGACTTTAGCTATCTTCCACACTGTGGGGAAATAGCTTAGTTTCAAGCAACGGTTAAATATTTTGGCTATAAAGGCAAAAGAATTAGGGCCTAGGTGCTTGAGCTCAATGTTGAAGGTATTATCGAAACCGGGGGCCTTCATGTTTTTGGACACTTTCACAATAGCCATCAACTCTTCCGCCGTGATTTGAGGCTCGTCGGGAACTATGCTGGAGGATCTATTAACGGAGGCGACACCTTCGCAAACAACTCTTTCATGTGGACTGGTGATATTTTGTCCCAAACTATGAGATGACACAAACTGCTGACCCAACGCATTCACTTTTTCTTGGGGCGATATCAACAGACCATGATCACCCGAGTTTCCTGGAGAGACTAAAGGAGGCACAGGTTTCGACTTCTTTTTGAGGATTTTAGTTAACTTCCAAAATGGTTTCGAACAATGGGGCATTTGTCGAAGTTTCTGTTGGAAATCTCTATTCCGGAGGACTATAATCCTCTCCTGGATGACTCTGGTTAAATTTTTCATTTAGGTCACCAGTACGCTGGTACTGACGTCGATAGATATTTCTCAATCGGATTAAATGTTTAGTGGTGCTATCGATTTGGAGAGAGGTACTCACCTGAACCATTTCGGCCGGGACTGTTCTGTTACGGGCTGCCACAATAGCTTGCTGGAGGGATTCCAGCGCCTGGTCCACATCTGCTGGAAGTTCCAAAGGCTGTTCGATGTTGATGTTGGTTTCGACTTGTCGTTGGAATTCAGGCCAGTTGGCACGATGATAATTGCGCCATGATTGTTGGTTTACTGTTTCGACCCGCGTCCCAAGTTCCATTAGTACAGGATAGTGGTTGGAAGATAACTCTTCGAAGACGATGGGTGTTGATGGAGAGGACAAGTTGGTCAAAAATATGTCCAGGATGGAGTGGACACCCGATCTGGAAATCCTGGTTGGATTATCTGGAGCAATGATATTGTAATGTCCAGTTTCGAAGTCTTCCGCCAAGATGATACCATTCTGATTCCGCCGAAGGTTGCCCCAGATCTCATGTCGAGCATTTAAATCGCCTGCGATGATATATTTTGAACGTCGCCGAGTCAACTTTGCTAAATCCCTGCGTAGTAGGTTGTTCGAGCCATCCCTGGAACTAGTTTGCTTGGGACAGTACACACAGATAATTGTGATTTGCCCCAGCGATGTGGATACTTCCACACCAATGGCTTCGATGATTTTTAGATTGAAGCTAGGAAGAAGACGGCATTCAATGTTACGCCTCACTGCAACAGCCACTCCTCCGCCTCTTGCGCTGGTACGATCGAGCCTGACTAATCGATAGTTCGGAAGAAAGATGTTTTTATCGGGCTGTAGATGTGTTTCAGTTATTGCTGCGATGTCAACTCCCTGTACGTTGAGGAAGTCAAGTAGTTCAAAATGCTTATTCCGCAAGGAGCAAGCGTTCCAATTAACAATTCTGATAGTTTCACGGTCCATACTTGGTTAGAAGTTGCAGTGCAGCATGGAGCTGTTCAGATCGGGTCTTGCATGATCGGAGAATAAGTATCACTTCAGCGACCAACGTCACCAGTTCCTCCGATGTAAACGGAGTTTCATCGTTGGTTGTACCGGAAGTCACACGGGCAAACGATAAACCTGGTGAAGATGTAGGTTGATTTACTGCAACAGTGAGGCGTTGCTGAACGGATTGGCTCGTTGAGGCTACGATGATGGCGGATTCAGATGCAGGGGCCCGGGAAAACGTTGATTGTTGAGGGGAAGTGGGGCCAGGTTCGGGACGATTCTTCGTGAAGGGAGCTGAGGGAACTCATCCACAGAAAGCGAAGGGGAGGCACGCTTGTTTCGATGACGACCCGGCTGGTTGGTAGTTGACGCCTTTTGTCGGATGCGTATGAACTCCGCGCGCTTAGGACAGCAACGATTGGTGGCACGATGGCTGCCACCACAGTTGAAACATTTAGGTTCATCTTCTTCAGATTCTTCACAGGTCGTAGTAAGATGATTACCAGCGCACAAATCACAGTGAGCTTGCATGTTGCAGTTTTTTGTACCGTGACCAAACGACAGACACTTAGTACATTGTGTCACGTCGCGATGTTGAGGTCGGTACGGTTCCCATGTGATGATGATGCGTAGAAGATCTCGGATATTTTTTAGGGCACCGATTGAAGTAGAGCCTTTGGTAAAGTGAATTAGAAACAGTTGATCCCGAAAGCTTGCATTGGGATCAGCAGATGAACGGCGAGCCATTGGATAGACAGCCTGAGGCTGTAGACCAATCTTTTCCAGTTCCGATTTCACGACGGAGGCTTCGAATGGAGGCAAACCTCGTAAGACCACTTTCAACGGTTTCACCGATTGGATGTCATGGGTGTAAAATTGGATTTCACTTTTTGTCAAGAAGGCACCAACTTGTTGATACTCATTCAAACTTGAACACAGGATTTTTGTTCCAACACTGCATAATTTAAAACACGGGCGCAGGTTTTCCTTGGTAAGCGCGGCCTCCAGCTTGGCGACGTCTTTCAATGGAGAGAAAAATGGAGGTACTTTTTTCTTTTTGGGAATAGCAGCTGCACTTCCATGTTCTTCCGGTAACAACGAGAATTGGTTGCTCTGAAGAAGGCGTTTGGTGGCATCCAGGGCCGTAGGAAGAACCGGCTCATGGGGGGGGTTTTGATGACAATTTTTTTCCCTTAATATTTGTGCTTGAACAATGCATACACAAGTGAAAAAATGTACATGTACTAAGTACAAATGGTTCAAGTTAAAGTTATTTTGCATTAAAAGTTTTGAAAATTTGTCCTAGGAGATATTTTATTTTAAATGAAGCTTTTAAAAATATAGGTAGCTGTGGTATAGTTCCGTTGGTAAATCAGTTGCCTTCTGAGCTGATGTCCGTGAGTTTGAGCCCAAGAGTAAACATTGAACACAGTTGTCCCAGAACTCCCAGATAAGTGATAAAAGTCACGAGTAGCACAATGATATAGAAACGATTATCATAATCGAAACAAAAAAAAAAGGACGCTTCATTTAGAAAAAAAAACTTTTTTATTTACTTACATTAGGGAGCTAATTCTTTTGAATCAAAAGCATAACCATTTTAAGCAGGGCTGAAAATGTATCAAATATTCAGCAATAAAAGTAAAAAGTAAGGTTTACTGTTCAAATAAGGTTATTTTCTACTTTTGTAAACTCGATTTTAAATTAAGATTTTAGTTAGAACCTGTGATTTTAAAGAATGAAGAATCTGCAATAAATGTAAATAATGTTAATTAAATTTCCAGCTGAATTTTTACCTGAGGATAAAAAACAAGTTAAACAATTATCATTAATTTTTTTAATATTTCATAATAATAATCCTGTGATCCCGTAAAAATTTAAATCTAGATATTAAAAAAAACAGATTCTTTGAAATGAATCCAGATGTAATTTTTTATGTGTGATTTTCATCAGGTTTGTGTTTCCAAACTGACTTTGATTGAATTTTTTTTAAACCAAAAATTAAAGTTATGAAACTGCGATCTCATCCAATTTAAATACTTAATGAAATTTAAACATTGATATTTTAATATTGATTACAAAACTTAATTTGAGCTAAATCTGGATACAAACCTGGAATACTATTTCCTAGTCTGAATTCAGCATTTTGAACCAAAAATCAAAACCTTAATCTAAATTCCAGATAACAAATCCTATGAATTTGAAACCAAAAAGCGAAATTTGTATCAGAATCCTTAACCAGAAATCTTCTATTTGATTCTGAATTTATGGTTTTCAATATGATTTTATTCAATAATTTATTCGAAATTGAACGTGTAAATTTAAATAACATATTGAATGATGAAATTGCATCACATTTTTCAATTCTGAACTTTCTTATGTTTCAACTTTGCATAAAAATTAAGGATAAATATTTCAGACCCAAACCCAAACCCCATATTCCGAAATTTAAAAATTCATCATATTTTAGATTGAAATGCATCACCAAGGTTCAAAGCAGGATTCTATACCAAACTGAAAATAAAGAACAATAAACTGGATACTTACTAGATTTTTTTCAGCAAGTATCCGGGCTGGGCAAATCCAGGCAATTTTATTTCAAAATTTTGCGAAATTAGGGCATCCCGAGCAGACTTTGATGCCTAAATCGATAGCAAATAGTAACCAAAATAAACTATCAATGCCAAACTGATAGCATAATTTAGTATCACATTTTTTTCTATAGCAAAATTAGGTTTCAATGAAGCATCAATGTGTCGAAATATGATGCCAAATCAATACCTAAATAAGACATTGAAACCAAAATGAGAGCACCATTTGGTTTTGTTTTTTTCCAAGATAACAAAACAAGGCATGACTAAGGTATCATTTATTACGATAAAGCAGAAAAGTGAGAACAAAATGATAGCATGATTTGGTATTCAATTTTCTGTGATGAAAATTCAGATTTATATAGGTGTTCATAATTGAACGCAAATAGCAAATTTATTCGTTACCGGTGTAGTGCGTGCATTTTGAGTTAAAATTTTACCGTGATTGCAAAAATAGGTATCATTTAGGTATCCTTTTGAAAACTGAAGTTACACTATATAAACCTCATTTTTCCATTTAACTATTTCAAACAGTTGAGTCGCTGTGACTATTCAGACCCCCTCCTCTACTCATCTTGAGAAACGAATGAACTCGGCACAAACAACTTGTAAAAGTAAAGGAAATTTTACTTAGCTACTTCTAAATAACAAACAATTATATATTTTGATAAAAAAAGTTTTAATAAAACTTCATAAAAACCAAACTGAAAACTAAACAAGGTAATCAACGTTGATAACCTTTTACTGCATACGATACATGTATGGTTCGAAGTTTTATTTTTTTTTACAGTTTTTAGGTTAATTTAAACTTTAATAATGCGTCAAAAATTTAACTGGCAGTTATTAAATAACCCATAAATGGTAATCATTAAATCAACTGGAATTGTTGAACAAAGTAAGTAATTCAAAAAAACTTTGATGTTCAAAAGCATTTTCTTGCGGATATGATTAAAATTTAAACTAAATACACAAATCAAAAATTTATTAAATTAATATATGTTTCAAACACAAGCAAATTTTATTTTTAAGATGATTTACTTCAAATTTTCTGTTATATTTTTACAATTTAAACGTGTAATCAAAATTTATAAGTATATAATCTTAAAAACTTTTAATGCTTTAACTCTGATATGAACGGTAAAACGAATGTTGGGCATATATTGTTTTTTACTGATCCATTTGCAGATGCGCTCACAACAGAGATGCCAGATGATTTTTTTTTTTCAAAAATCACTACATAGTGACACCACTGAATTAATAAAAATTCTACATAGACTAATGAAAATAAAGCTATTTATAGATACTTTGAGTTTAATGTAAGCCTTTAATTAATAATTTTGACTGCCCTGGTGGCATGAATAGAAAAACGCTATTAAAAAAACCGTTGAACAGAATTATATCATTGATTGAATTAGTCAAACTATAGTTTAAGACTGATTTGATTGATGTAAACTTCATTAAACGACAAATACTAGGGTAACGGACTTATTTTGGACCAGAGGACCAATTTTGGACCACCTTTTCTAGCTTTCTTGTAAAATAAATAATTATGAAATTTTTTAGCAAAGATTGTTGAAGATTGTAATGTCATGCACTATTTTTTTCATTATTAGTTGCTTTATAACAGAGCTAGACAAGGTGGTCCAAAATAGGTCCCCTGGACAAAAATAAGTCCGTTACCCTAGTATAGTTTTGATATTCTTACTAACTCTTAAGTACCAATCTTGAAAGTTTTGTGCACCTGGCACCCCTGGCTTACAACCAAAACATCAAAAATAAACAACAAGTTTATTTTCGCTTGCTCGTTGTTTACCAGAAAATTACTTCTGAAAAATAGTTGAAATTCGATTGCCTCGGTGGCCTGTCGGCCCTCATAATCCGTTGCAGCAACCGTAATAGTTTGTTGCATCGCCGGCTGCAGCAGAACTCTAGGCGACTGACGACATTCAGAAGTTACCCCATTCCACTTGAGGATCATCCTGCTGGAATCGTACGGCATCGGTAGTATGGCGCTGTTGGCTGTGTTCCTGGAGTATCAAATGGCTGTAGATCTTTCGCTGGCCACGAAAATCTTAAGAATTGTCTGTACTTTATTGAGGCCGTTCCACAAACGTTCCTTGAATAGGTAAGGAATCCGTCGAATCGGGGAATGAATACGGTGCCGAAAAGAAATATTCCGGTTTGCTCACGTCCCAGGAAGGTAAGGCCAAAAAAAGTTTCCCATATTCAAATTTACATTCCTTTTTTTCTGAAGAATTCACGTTTGTGAAGATGAAACAAGAAAGCCATTTCGGCTCACGGTTTGATACATCTTTCAGAAAAACCTGCTAGTGCTACAAACCATTTACTGAGGTAGAATTATGACCTATTACCGGAAAAAGTGACCAAGACGAAGAATGGTACATCTGGGAGAAAGCATGAGCTGCTGGATAATGTGCTATAAAACAACCCATCTTTACCCGGACTTGATATATTTGACTGAAAGGAAAGTGCCTAGGTGAAGATCGTGCCACCGGAACTGGTTACCCCGCTAACAAGTGCTTATCCTACTCGACCAACCACTCCCACAGGACCGAGTTTCCAAAATTTGGTACGGTAACTTACTCTACTAAAGTGTTCAGTATAATCTACAATTGTTTATAAGTCTTTTAGGTTTGTGTATAAAATCTGGATCCGGAAAAGCTCATTAAAACCCATGTCAACAAATGCTGTCGGCAAAGCAGTTAATGTTCGCCGAAGTATTCGACACGACAGATACCGAAAATGTTCCCAAGAGTTCACATAATGCCACTGTCGATGGTTGGTTGGTCGATGGAATTTGGTTATTACAATCATCAACTGGTTCGATGGTCAAATGATGACGTGACCCCTGAGACTGGTAAGACTGATATATTATGATTTTTATGTTTTTATGCAAATCAACATTAAGAAATTTTTTTTCTTGGATTTTAACTCCGTTCACCTCATAGAAAAACATTTAGGAATACACAGTGATAACACTTAGGCACTTAGTTCCAAATTGAAAAATAATCGAGCAATGATTTGTTTATTCAATTTTTAAACATTAAAATAAAAAAAAAAATACTGGCGCATTAATTTAAATTCATATTTGGCTTTCGCAACTACACAATTTTCAAGTTTGACAAGTCTTGCTCGATACACACACCGAAAATTACCATTGGGACTTCTCGTCTCTTTGTTTAACATAGCCTCTTTACCACAAGCATTAAAATTTAATAATTATTTTAATGATATGGATCGTATACATTTAGGCGTTTGACTATGCGACTATCCTAACAAAATACCATTACCGATATCTTTAAAGAATCATGTTTTTTTCTTCTTAAACTTAAGTTATTACACATCATTGGAATTTATTCCTTCATTTTTCCATATTGGCAATTCGAAATCATGGAAAAGATAATAATGACTTTATCATTTTTTCTTTAGTATGTGACATTTAGTAACAAGTAATAATTATATTTACAAAAGTTATTAAAATTAAATTATTCAAGTTTCGACCATTTCTGGTATAAATGAATTTTGTATCGATATACGCTTCGTTCCTGTTTCAACAATTTAGTCAAACACGCATATGAGAAAAAAAATCGAACAAGGCAGTCATCTAGATACCACCCCACTCGGATTGAGACCCCAAAGTCTATAGTCTATAATGGTGAAACCATTCACGACCAATAATTTCATGACCGGTACTCCTGATCTTCCTGGCATTAACTGATCACAGCTACCGGTACGTTTTCGTTTAGAAATTTGCATATCTATCCCAATCGATGATTCTTATTTTTTCAATGATTCCGAAAGAAAGGGAATAAGGCAATAATTGGTGTTAAATTTTCGTAATGTGAATCAGACAATTTTTTTAAAATTCGCAGAATCGGAATATTTAGTTTAAGCACAATCATTAAGTGTTTTCTGTGTGTTGTATCGTTTCAGGTTGTATGCACGATAAAAATGACTGAGCAAGATGAGTGGAATCACGCGAATTTCGAGATCGAATCAACCAGACACAATCAAATTGGAATGGTGTAGTTGTCCACATCATCAAAGCACAGACTTCAGAGCTCCCACACAGTCTGCTTCTACTCATCATTTTCACGGAAAACTGCAGTAGTAGAATATCTTTCTGACATTCTGGTTGATATTCTTTTCAACATAAGATTATTGAAAGTTCAATCGAAAAAGAATTTTGTTAAACAATTATGGATAGGAAGAACAAAAAACGTTTGTGAAAAATTGCAAATTTTCTAGCTTCCGGTAGATTTTTTCTTGCATTCGGAGCTAAACTTATTATATTGATGCAATAGTTCTAAAACAAGTTATGGTACTCAAGCAAAAAGTTATAATGTTCAGTTTTTTTTATGGATTTAAAATCGGCTCAGTAATAAAATTATATTCTACCGATACCTAATTTTGCCGATACCTAATTTTGGATGTAGTTGAAGCCAAAAAGTGGTATCATTTTGCTCTCAAAACACGTTTTGAGACGGTGGTTAAACGAGGTATCATTAAGGTTTCAATGAAACCTACAGTTGGTATAATTATGGTATCGATATATGAAAAGTGAGACCCAAATTTTGGCATTGTACCACCTTTATTCGGGCAAAATGATACCTCATTTTACTTTCAAGGCATGATAGCAAAATTAGGTATAATTTTGCAATAAAAGTCTGCTCGGGATATTGTTTCATAATTTTCTCAAAAAGCTGGCCAATATGCAGGCGAATTTCGGAATTATTTCATTTAAATACAAAAAAAAACTCGTGGAAAACTGTTTTCATTTAATTGAACCACATCAGCCGATTCAGAATCATATTTAAGGTTTCCAATGAATCGTTTATGTATATTTTGACAAAATTCGTTTAAAAAAATATTTGGATGCAAGATAAATAACTCTTATGACTCAATTGAAATTTTCGTTTGATTTTGCAAATAGAGTGAGCAATTTTGGTCAAAATCCGGATAATCTGATAAGCTTAGTCTAACTTCATTGAGATTCAATATTTGGGACTGAATTACTATCAACAATTGAGAATTTTTTTGAAAAATAGATGTAAATTGTGGACCTGGAATGAGATTTTGAGTCGATATTATTATACTATAGTTACTCATGAATCATTTAAGTTGTTCATCAAAATCTGATTAGAAATATCAAATTTGTCTTGGAATTTTTAGACCTTCATGGGGGGGGTTTAACCCCCAAAACCCCCCCCGTTCCTACGGCCATGGTGGCATCACTCGAAGATACTTCCGGTTGGGTTCGAGCTCTCTTTGAGGGCCCTCCGGATGGAGGTGCTGTGGAATGGTTACGTCCCATAGATTTTCTTTTGGCGTGCTGCAATAAACACGCCAAAGCAGGCGACGACGACGATGACGTGTCCAACGCGCGAAAATGACGAGAGCGAACGATTTACGTTGTGGTAAAATCAAAACGAATAACAATCACGGAGCAAAGAGAAAAGTTAACTTTACGCTTCGGCTGTCGCGTAACGAATGCGTCGCGTATCTCTCTGGCAATACAACCATATTCATTTTCAAGCCACGAGTCTTCATGAAACATGTTGGGTCATGTTGAAACGCCTTGAATTTCGGCATCACTCAATTATTAACCTGGCATAAGTTTCAATTCACTATGTGTATAACCAATATTTCTCGCCTTATCATACTTCATTCTTTCAAAAACCAATCTTCAGACGCAACTTGAGCGATTTTTTCCAGCCACACACGACTTTCCCTCAACACTGTGGCCTATTGAATTTATTCATTTTAATCACTGATATGCTAGGATGCATATTATGCATGTTTCATCACACCAACATTCGCAAAGCACAGAAAAAAACTGTAGAGATAGCACCAATTTGAATCTCCACCCTAAATCGACGGGTCTTCCGTCAGCCGTGACTTCCTTCAAACACCTTTGCTCGCATCAAACGCTTTCGAATTCTTTTTTACTGAAATCTCGAAACGTATAATTTCGAGCAATTTCAAACATTTCTCACTTTGTATGAAAGACCATACTTTCTTTCAAATAGCATTTTCTACTGAAATCTCTGGCGATTTTTGAATGGAAAATATTGTTTTCCCATACCAAATTAAACTCGTTGTTCTTAGTTAAGGTTGCCAAAATTTTCTCAGCACGCATCCGGTCCTGACAATCCTGGCAATTTTATATAAAATCTTGGCAAAATTCGAGAACTTGACTTTAAAAGAAACGACCTTAAATCCGGGCAATATCCGGGCATAATTTCTCAAACCCCAGAAATAACTCAACAAAAATATTTTTTTTCATAAAAAATTGTCGACGAATTTTGATTCGAATTTTAGGTTCAAAAAAACCTTACATGAATACGGGCCGGACTGTTCCCAAATTGTGTATTAAATATCCGGGCAAACCCGGATAAAACCAGGCAGTCTGGCAACCTTACGCTAGATCAGGGCTGAATAGATTGCTGTCAAAGTTAGTATTGCCTTTTTTGGCCACAAAATAACCAAAAAGTTATGGGAGTTGTAAAAATTTAAGAAAAGGTACACTGAGCTTGATTTTAAAAACGAATTAAAATTTGGTGTTTTTAAACATTTTCTGTAAGTCATGTGTGTAATTTTTGAGTTAAATAAAAAAAAAATCTTTGAAATACTTCAAATCACCGAAAGTGGTATAGATATCTCTACAATATGAGAATTGAGTGGAAAGGCCCAACTAAAAGGAGAAAAAAATGTTGCTCGACGCCATCATTCATCCAAGATGGCGGCTTCCGCTTTTTATTTCAAAGCATCAAATGACTGACTTATTTGACCCAAATGACAATTGTTAAAGGGTCTTTAAAAAATATTGATAAAAATAATCCAATGATTGACAATCAAATAGAACATCCACAATAGGGAATGTTCAACTTCAACTGATAGTTGATCATTTCACTGAACCTTCACAACCAATCCCTTATTTATTTCATTTAAAAAGTCTGTCCTCATTTACTGTACCAATGGGCTTGTGATATAGCTCAGTTGGCAAGTGTGTTGTCTCCTGAGCCGATGTCCGCGAGTTCGAGCCCAAGAGTAAACATCGAACACAGTTGTACCGGATAAGTTTTTCAATATTTGTCCGCCAACTGTAACGTTGAGAAAGTCGCGAATGCCATAAAGATGGTAAAACGACTATAATCTAAACAAAAAATAAATTACTGTACCAATGATTAACAACTCAGGAATGAGGAATTCTTCTTACGAGTGTAAATAATTAATTGCCCTGCGAAAGAAACGTCAAATTCAAAAGTAAAAATAGTCAAATTTAAGCTTTTTATATGGCTCTCATAAAACTGTTATCAAACTAGCTAGCCATTTATCTTATCATAATAAGCCTGTTGAGCATTGAATTGAATGAAAGCATTGAATTGACTAACGCAATGATGGTTACAAAATCGGATAGCACAAAATGACGTTATGTTGATGGATTTAAAATGTCAAATATTTGAATATATTTCTTCAGGGTTATTTTCAATCAATTCAAGTACGTTTGCGATGTCAATTTGTCATGTTTTACAAATGAATTTATTGAATTTTTTTTTTCGCGAAATACCTTATTTTATTTTTTTCCCCATTGAAATTTACTTATTCTAAAAATTTGTTGAGGCGCATTTAGTTTAAAATTGAATTTCTTACAGATTTTGTCGAAAAACCTTGACTGATAGTATAAAAGATGCCCATACTATGGTTAAAACATGGATTTCAAAGTAGTCGAAGATTCCTTTGAATTCAGCTACAGGAATCTTCGCCTACTTTGAAATCATAATTTCATTCAGCTGAGAAGTTCTTCAAACCTTTGATTATTAGTTAAAACATTGCTTTTTTTTGTTATCAATATTACCAGATCATATCTCAATAATGAAATCATCATTCATCAACCATCATGGTTTCTGAAAAAAAAACTCGGAGAACTCACGGAATCGGAAAATTGCTAACATGTTTTATTAAAGCTTTATAAAAGCATTGATGATCAAAATTGACCAACATAATGATTTTATCGAAGATTTCGTTTAAAGAAAGGGACTAAATAGCCAGATTTTAGCTATTCTAGAGTTCTGGTGATGTATGGAATGCGCTTAAGCTTCTTATGAAGATTAATGCTATAGCTTCAATGAAGTTGTGGTTACCATAGCAAAGCAAACATTGTTACTTGGTGTGTTTTGAGTTAAATTAAACCAATAGAAACAGAAATTAAAAACATATTTCATAAAATTTTAGCAACTTAGTAAAAAAGAAATTATTTCACCGCTAGATGCTTATTATAGAGGTATTTATTTTCATTCTTGGTGATTGATTTTTCAAACCATTTCAGGCATTTCCCATTATTTACTGAAGAAAAAACAGAGTTCAAAACTCCGCTCCAAGGTTTTGTCTATTCATAAAATTTTATTGAAAAGCTTCGTTATTGGAAATAAAATAAATTTAAAAACTGTAAAATTTAGCTTCAAAGACAAAAAAAAATCAGGATATATCGGTCAACCATGAAAAACCCGATATTATTCAAATTGATTCGCCGCTCTGCATTGAAGCACGGGATTTTTTTTCGAATCGAAGCGATTTAATTTTGATGATCAACAGAAAATCTGAATCAAAAAGTAATTTCTGTCAGTTCCTCAATTTTGAATAATTCAAAAAAAATGAGGCATAGTGGAAAAAAAATTAAATTTGATATTGCTGTTGATTCCAAATAGAGTTTTATATCTCCCTTGTAGGATCTTATAAAAATCACCATAGAACAATGTCTACAAAAGTTGACAAATTGAAAAAAGCATAAACAATTGGTTGTCTTGTTCAACAGACAGCAGATTATTTCCGTTCAGTTTTTTGGTCAGCCCGTGAAAAACCACAAAGTGCAAAAATAATGAACGGATCGCTCGCGCGTAGCCTTAACCCAACTCCTTTCAAATGGTAATAACAGTTGACCCATTCATCTTAAAGAGCAACCCCATAACGCTCCACTTATTTGGTTGAAGCCCGAAAGACTGATCGGGGTGTGACTTTGTTTTTATGCTGTCTCCACCCCTTCTTTGCACTACTGGATTAACATAATTTGCTAAATGGGAAAAGTTTGGAGAGCCAATTTAATTTTCAGTCGACTGGAAGCAGAGGAGAGTGGCTCGGTTTCGAAACCATGCAAAAGGCTGGATGACCTCTCCCGTTGTTCGAAACATGACTAAAATGCGAATGTAGTGGCAAATTTGAGTATGATCTCGAGATGCTCGTGCGACATTAGAAACTGGGGATATAATTAATAGCACGAGTTGGTTGAACGTTATTGGTTTTTCGGGCTCGTGACATTCCTGGAGCAGGAATCTGGAACGTCATGAAATAAATTGTGGTTTGCTTTTGTTGGAATTTTCTTCGATCTTGATTTTGTTAATTAAAATAAATCTCTGTTTTGGATGGTTCGGTGAATGTTTAAAATCAAAGTGAGTCTGACAAAATTCGAACTGAATTTCTCATGAATCATTGTTATATAAATAATATTTATTATGTTCCTAGAGACACACACCAACTTAGTCTTAAAACACGGTGAGGATTTTTCCATATTCAAGCCTTCCATATTTCAAGCCTTCGAAAAACATGACTTCGCTACTGTAGTTGTAACATTTTAAATAATTCAAATTCCTATAAATTATGAAAAATTTTCCACTCATCTGAGTTACCGGATCCTTTCATCTAACTAATTATCCCTCATTAAACAACTAATCAAACTTCCTTCCTGTTGATTTTAGTTCCAATATTTCGCTTCATATAGTCCCACATATCATAACCAATCTACCCATTATCAAATGCTAATGAACGGTTAGACAAAATTAACTTTTTAATCTACTGCTAATGTATCGAGTTTTTGGCAACTCCCTCGATTTCCCAGACCCGAAAACTAGCAGCAGCAGAAAAATAACCAAACTAATTTCCACCTCTGCCATTCAGTACCTTCCTAATTGTGCTGGGTTATAATTTTTGGTCCGAACTCAACAAACCACAAAAGGCATTGCTTTCTGGCAGGAGAAACATCATCAATGGCAAACCGGACCATCAAGTTGGATAAAGTTTATTGGAATACACATTTGTGGAAAACATTCACTGTGAAGTTTACCAGGAAAATGAAATCTACTATTTGAAATATTATCATGTAATTATTTTAACATGTTATGTTATTTAGAAACAAACAAAATTCATCCCAGAATAATATACTCACTTACTAACTGATTTACCAACTTTTATTGTAACTTACTTACTTACTTACTTACTAACTAACTTACTTACTTACTTACTTGCTTTCTTTCTTTCTTTCTTACTTACTTACTTACTTACTTACTTACTTACTTACTTACTTACTTACTTACTTACTTACTTACTTACTTACTTACTTACTTACTTACTTACTTACTTACTTACTTACTTACTTACTTACTTACTTACTTACTTACTTACTTACTTACTTACTTACTTACTTACTTACTTACTTACTTACTTACTTACTTACTTACTTACTTACTTACTTACTTACTTACTTACTTACTTACTTACTTACTTACTTACTTACTTACTTACTTACTTACTTACTTACTTACTTACTTACTTACTTACTTACTTACTTACTTACTTACTTACTTACTTACTTACTTACTTACTTACTTACTTACTTAATTACTTACTTACTTACTTACTTACTTCCTTTCCTACTTACTAACTCACTTACTCACTTACTAATACACTGGCTTTCTTACTGACTTGCTAACTTAATAAAAAAACTTGAATTTTTGTGATGTCTTTCGTTTTGCGGTGTAAGTCATTTTTGTATTTTTTGAAATTTTTGTAGTTTTATTTTTGTAATTTTTTTTTAATTTTTTTAATTTTTGTAATTTTTTTATGTTTGCAATTTTTGTAATTTAAAAAAAAATATGTTTGTAATTTTTGTAATTTTCGAAACTTTTGTAATTTTAGAAATTTTTGTCAATTTTGTCATTTTTGTAATTTTTGTAATTTTTGTAATTTTTGTAATTTTTGTCATTTTTGAAATTTTTGTCATTTTTGTCATTTTTGTCATTTTTGTCATTTTTGTCATTTTTGTCATTTTTGTCATTTTTGTCATTTTTGTCATTATTGTCATTTTTGTCATTTTTGTCATTTTTGTCATTTTTGTCATTTTTGTCATTTTTGTCATTTTTGTCCTTTTTGTCATTTTTGTCATTTTTGTCATTTTTGTCATTTTTGTCATTTTTGTCATTTTTGTCATTTTTGTCATTTTTGTCATTTTTGTCATTTTTGTCATTTTTGTCATTTTTGTCATTTTTGTCATTTTTGTCATTTTTGTCATTTTTGTCATTTTTGTCATTTTTGTCATTTTTGTCATTTTTGTCATTTTTGTCATTTTTGTCATTTTTGTCATTTTTGTCATTTTTGTCATTTTTGTCATTTTTGTCATTTTTGTCATTTTTGTCATTTTTGTCATTTTTGTCATTTTTGTCATTTTTGTCATTTTTGTCATTTTTGTCATTTTTGTCATTTTTATCATTTTTGTCATTTTTGTCATTTTTGTCATTTTTGTCATTTTTGTCATTTTTGTCATTTTTGTCATTTTTGTCATTTTTGTCATTTTTGTCATTTTTGTCATTTTTGTCATTTTTGTCATTTTTGTCATTTTTGTCATTTTTGTCATTTTTGTCATTTTTGTCATTTTTGTCATTTTTGTCATTTTTGTCATTTTTGTCATTTTTGTCATTTTTGTCATTTTTGTCATTTTTGTCATTTTTGTCATTTTTGTCATTTTTGTCATTTTTGTCATTTTTGGCATTTTTGGCATTTTTGTCATTTTTGTCATTTTTGTCATTTTTGTCATTTTTGTCATTTTTGTCATTTTTGTCATTTTTGTCATTTTTGTCATTTTTGTCATTTTTGTCATTTTTGTCATTTTTGTCATTTTTGTCATTTTTGTCATTTTTGTCATTTTTGTCATTTTTGTCATTTTTGTCATTTTTGTCATTTTTGTCATTTTTGTCATTTTTGTCATTTTTGTCATTTTTGTCATTTTTGTCATTTTTGTCATTTTTGTCATTTTTGTCATTTTTGTCATTTTTGTCATTTTTGTCATTTTTGTCATTTTTGTCATTTTTGTCATTTTTGTCATTTCTGTCATTTTTGTCATTTTTGTCATTTTTGTCATTTTTGTCATTTTTGTCATTTTTGTCATTTTTGTCATTTTTGTCATTTTTGTCATTTTTGTCATTTTTGTCATTTTTGTCATTTTTGTCATTTTTGTCATTTTTGTCATTTTTGTCATTTTTGTCATTTTTGTCATTTTTGTCATTTTTGTCATTTTTGTCATTTTTGTCATTTTTGTCATTTTTGTCATTTTTGTCATTTTTGTCATTTTTGTCATTTTTGTCATTTTTGTCATTTTTGTCATTTTTGTCATTTTTGTCATTTTTGTCATTTTTGTCATTTTTGTCATTTTTGTCATTTTTGTCATTTTTGTCATTTTTGTCATTTTTGTCATTTTTGTCATTTTTGTCATTTTTGTCATTTTTGTCATTTTTGTCATTTTTGTCATTTTTGTCATTTTTGTCATTTTTGTCATTTTTGTCATTTTTGTCATTTTTGTCATTTTTGTCATTTTTGTCATTTTTGTCATTTTTGTCATTTTTGTCATTCGTGTTTTTGTTTTTTTTTTTTTCATTCTTTCATCACAATGCATTTTCGAATGAGTGTAAATTAAAAACTTGATCGAATTTGGGCAAACCTCAGACAAGACCGATCGAGCTGATATTTAGCATAGAGTTGTTCTTAATGGGCAATCAACAAAATTAGTATGATATTCTCGCTTTCTTCCTAAGGTGTATAGAAAAAAATCAACATTTCTGTGTCATAAAAATACCAAATTCATGGATTAAATTTTAGGCAAATTTCGCAATCAACATAAAAGCATATTTGGTACAATCATTTATCGGATTGTATTTTTTGCTGCCCTCTTGCGGTCGAAAAACACTCGAATCCACATCTCATCACAAATCAAAACTCGATTAGCAAAATTGTTCGATTTGCTCAGAATATTTGCTCCAAATTGCCACGGACTCACTGTTCCGCGAATAATTGCCATATCATTCCGGGCCTTGGATATCATTCAAATTGCCATCCCGTTTCAATGCCAAACCAAACCCGGCGCTGTGAACGAATTCAACGAACGAAAGTTTTCCAAACAAACTTCAACTTTGTATCCATACGTCCCGCGTTTGCCAGCCAGCCAACGATGCCATATTTTATGGCGTAATTGAGTTAATTAATTTTCACGCATCAGCAATGATTTGCGTGTTTTTGTGCATTTGGTTTTTGGCATCTGATTTCATTTAATGCGCTGGAGTGAGTTAAATTGTTTGTTTAATGTTGTAATATATCCGTAGCGATCGATGATGATGATGATGGTTATCAATTTGATATTCAAAAAACTGCACCTGGATGCTTCATTAACACCACACGGTACTTTGCTCTCGGTTTTGGGCTGTCCATTTTTGCAAATGATTTTAAGTTTTCCATAAATTACTCTTGACTGACTTCACCCACACCGAACATTATTCCAGGAAGGTTTCATACAATTCATTAATCGCGAACAATCAAGTGGTTAAAGAATCTACACCCATAGAAGAGGTTGCAAAAATCCAATGCCTATTTAGCACATCTCTGTGCCGATAATGCGCTGAAATGTGCACTGTGCCGAAGATGATATGTTTGAAAAACCGTAACTGGCATAAGGACTCGGCTCCCAACTAAAATGATGCATGACCACTACATTCAAGAAAAACAAGAAAAACATTTTATGGGATTTCGTTCCTATTGGATAATTCATCCCAGAAACAAGAAAATAAAAATATAAACCACACCCGCCCCGTAGGGAGAATCGAACTCATGTCACTAATCGTATGGTCTTGCCAAACCGACATCTTAACCAGTGTAGTATTTGAGCATCATGCAGGAAGAGGGATATTTGTCATAGGCATTCTGCCACCGATCAATCACAAAAGAAACGCACGACAGTGGCTTCCCGACGTTTGGCCTCCTTTCAAGGTATTCATTTGTCATGCGATGGAAACGGGAAAGGGAACGGGAGTGGAGGAAACGGGAAACCCACTGAATGAGATCTGTGTTTGCCAGGGATTGAAAATTAAGCTCATTTGAGCGAGCTTCATAGCTCTTTATTTCCATAGCTCCGCTTACAAAGCAATCGACGAAGCTCCTATCGTTTTTGTCTCCGGAGCTTCGTATTGCTAAGCTCTTATTTGGAAGAAACCTTAGCTCTTTTTTTCCCTCGTGAGCCCGTTAGCTCATGCCTCCAGAGGAGCTTGAGCTTGTTGGCTCAACCGATTCAAAATCGTTGAGCTTGTTTTCACTGCTGCTGTTCGAGCCAACGCCTGCTTTTTTGTGCACAAGTGAAGTAACTAATAAAAGGGCTTGTCGCATGGATTTTTAAAATAAATGTTGGACGGTTTTAATAATTAGTAAAAGTTACCAGCACTAGTAACTATGAAATAGTAAAATTTACAATTTTTCGGGAAAAACGCCAAATGAAAGGGCTTTTTGCGAGGATTATTAAAATCAATGTTAGGGAGTTCTAGTTACTAGTAAAAGTTACCAGCACTAGTAACTATGAAATAGTAAAATTTACAATATTTCGGGAAAAACGCCAAATGAAAGGGCTTTTTGAGAGGATTATTAAAATCAATGTTAGAGAGTTCTAGTAACTAGTAAAAGTTACCAGCACTAGTAACTATGAAATAGTAAAATTTACAATTTTTCGGGTAAAACGCGAAATGAAAGGGCTTTTTGGGAGGATAATTATAATCAATTTTAGAGAGTTCTAGTAACTAGTTAAAGTTACCAGCACTAGTAACTATGAAATAGTAAAATTTACAATTTTTCGGGAAAAACGCGAAATGAAAGGGCTTTTTGGGAGGATAATTATAATCAATTTTAGAGAGTTCTAGTAACTAGTTAAAGTTATCAGCACTAGTAACTATGAAATAGTAAAATTTACAATTTTTCGGGAAAAACGCGAAATGAAAGGGCTTTTTGGGAGGATTATTAAAATCAATGTTAGAGAGTTCTAGTAACTAGTTAAAGTTACCAGCACTAGTAACTATGAAATAGTAAAATTTACAATATTTCGGGAAAAACGCCAAATGAAAGGGCTTTTTGGGAGGATTATTAAAATCAATGTTAGAGAGTTCTAGTAACTAGTTAAAGTTACCAGCACTAGTAACTATGAAATAGTAAAATTTACAATATTTCGGGAAAAACGCCAAATGAAAGGGCTTTTTGAGAGGATTATTAAAATCAATGTTAGAGAGTTCTAGTAACTAGTAAAAGTTACCAGCACTAGTAACTATGAAATAGTAAAATTTACAATTTTTCGGGTAAAACGCGAAATGAAAGGGCTTTTTGGGAGGATAATTATAATCAATTTTAGAGAGTTCTAGTAACTAGTTAAAGTTACCAGCACTAGTAACTATGAAATAGTAAAATTTACAATTTTTCGGGAAAAACGCGAAATGAAAGGGCTTTTTGGGAGGATTATTAAAATCAATGTTAGAGAGTTCTAGTAACTAGTTAAAGTTACCAGCACTAGTAACTATGAAATAGTAAAATTTACAATATTTCGGGAAAAACGCCAAATGAAAGGGCTTTTTGGGAGGATTATTAAAATCAATTTTAGAGAGTTCTAGTAACTAGTTAAAGTTACCAGCACTAGTAACTATGAAATAGTAAAATTTACAATTTTTCGGGAAAAACGCCAAATGAAAGGGCTTTTTGAGAGGATTATTAAAATCAATGTTAGAGAGTTCTAGTAACTAGTAAAAGTTACCAGCACTAGTAACTATGAAATAGTAAAATTTACAATTTTTCGGGTAAAACGCGAAATGAAAGGGATTTTTGGGAGGATAATTATAATCAATTTTAGAGAGTTCTAGTAACTAGTTAAAGTTACCAGCACTAGTAACTATGAAATAGTAAAATTTACAATTTTTCGGGAAAAACGCGAAATGAAAGGGCTTTTTGGGAGGATTATTAAAATCAATGTTAGAGAGTTCTAGTAACTAGTTAAAGTTACCAGCACTAGTAACTATAAAATAGTAAAATTTACAATTTTTCGGGAAAAACGCCAAATGAAAGGGCTTTTTGGGAGGATTATTAAAATCAATGTTAGAGAGTTCTAGTAACTAGTTACCAGCACTAGTAACTATGGAATAGTAATGCAGACCCCGTTCGTTTTTGGCAACATTCGATTTTGGCAACATTCGATTTTGGCAACATCCGATTTTGGCATATGTGCCAAAATCGAACGGTTTTTAGAAGCGACATTACCTTTTAGTTTTCTCTATAACAGAACCCATATAATTTAGACAAACATAAAAAAAACGTTTTTACATTCAGAAATGGTGATAGAATACAACAACAAAAACAAAAGTTTTTTAAAAAACTTGTAAAGTACTCAAAAATTACAAAAACATGAAAATTTTAAAAAAATCAAAAACAAATACAAACAAAAGACTTTAAATGACAAAATCATCTTAAAAATGATAAAGAATGACGAAAACAGCAAAAATGACAAAAAAAAAAGATTATAAACAAAAAAAAAGTAGTGTAAAATGCATCAAAAACCTTAGAAACAAACTTTTAAAAAATCTAAAAACGGTCGGAAATTGACTTAAAATAACGTTAATGATAATCAAAATAGTTATTTTAAAAAAATAAGAGAAAAAAGTTTCAGAAAAAAAACCGTTCGATTTTGGCAACACAAAATGTTCGGGCATGTCGGGGTCTGTACTTAAAAAATTTTAACACATTAGCATTGATTTGTATAATCTTCGCAAAAAGCCCTTTCATTTCGCGTTTTTCCCGAAAAAATGTAAATTTTACTATCTCATAGTTACTAGTGCTGGTAACTTTTACTAGTTACTAGAACTCTATAACATTGATTTTTATAATCCTCGCAAAAAGCCCTTTAGTTGGCGTTTTTCCCGAAAAATTGTAAATTTTACTATTTCATAGTTACTAGTGCTGGTAACTTTTACTAGTAATTAGAACTCTCTAACATTGATTTTGATAATCCTCGCAAAAAGTCCTATCATGTGGCGTTTTTCCCGAAATATTGTAAATTTTACTATTTCATAGTTACTAGTGCTGGTAACTTTAACTAGTAACTAGAACTCTCTAACATTGATTTTAATTATCCTCGCAAAAAGCCCTATCATTTGGCGTTTTTCCCGAAAAATTGTAAATTTTACTATTTCATAGTTACTAGTGCTGGTAACTTTAACTAGTTACTAGAACTCTCTAACATTGATTTTAATAATCCTCGCAAAAAGCCCTTTCATTTGGCGTTTTTCCCGAAAAATTGTAAATTTTACTATTTCATAGTTACTAGTGCTGGTAACTTTAACTAGTAACTAGAACTCTCTAACATTGATTTTAATTATCCTCCCAAAAAGCCCTTTCATTTCGCGTTTTTCCCGAAAAATTGTAAATTTTACTATTTCATAGTTACTAGTGCTGGTAACTTTAACTAGTTACTAGAACTCTCTAACATTGATTTTGATAATCCTCGCAAAAAGCCCTATCATTTGGCGTTTTTCTCGAAAAATTGTAAATTTTACTATTTCATAGTTACTAGTGCTGGTAACTTTTACTAGTTACTAGAACTCTCTAACATTGATTTTTCTAATCCTCGCAACAAGCCCTTTCATTTGGAGTTTTTTCCGGAAAATTGTAAATTTTACTATTTCATAGTTACTAGTGCTGGTAACTTTAACTAGTTACTAGAACTCTCTAACATTGATTTTAATAATCCTCGCAAAAAGCCCTTTCATTTGGCGTTTTTCCCGAAAAATTGTAAATTTTACTATTTCATAGTTACTAGTGCTGGTAACTTTAACTAGTTACTAGAACTCTCTAACATTGTTTTTAATAATCCTCGCAAAAAGCCCTTTCATTTGGCGTTTTTTCCCGAAAAATTGTAAATTTTACTATTTCATAGTTACTAGTGCTGGTAACTTTTACTAGTAACTAGAACTCTCTAACATTGATTTTGATAATCCTCGCAAAAAGCCCTATCATTTGGCGTTTTTCTCGAAAAATTGTAAATTTTACTATTTCATAGTTACTAGTGCTGGTAACTTTAACTAGTTACTAGAACTCTCTAACATTGATTTTAATTATCCTCGCAAAAAGCCCTTTCATTTGGCGTTTTTCCCGAAATATTGTAAATTTTACTATTTCATAGTTACTAGTGCTGGTAACTTTTACCAGTTACAAGAAATCTTTTACATTCATGTTAATAATCCCAACAACCACTTTCACAGTTTCTGGTGCACAAAAAACGCCGTTGGCTCACACTGCACCACAATGGCAAAGTCAATACACATCACTAAGCTCAAGTGTTACAATTTTGCTGAGCCAGCAAGCTCAAGAAATTTCGGCTCCTTGAGCTAACAAACTCAAAGCAAAATGCAAAACCTTGTCTCCTAGAGCCCGAAGAGGTATGAGCTTAATTTGAGCATTTATTGTTGGGCTAGAATTGGCTCCAGCTTTCTTCGCTCTCGAGCTTCAAGAGCATTGATGCTCAGCCGCTTGAGCAAGAGCATTTCAATCCCTGGTGTTTGCTTACTGCCTGCTATTACATACACACGCTACATATACACAGCTGCTAAAGCCGGGCAGCTTGGCCGGTGCTTGTTTGCCGGTGAATTGAAGGAATATATTCTTGTTGCTTTTGCTACATACACACGCTTAGCTTAGCCGTGTTGTTTGCCGGCGAATTGAATTGAAGAAATGTTTTGTTTTGTTGTTGCTTTTACTGCATACACACGCACAGCTCGGCCGTGGTTGTTTGCCGGTGGATTGAAGGGATTGCGTTGCTAGTTGCTTCAGCATGACATCAAGAAGGAAGTTTTCGTCGTTGCTTTTGCTACATTCACACGCACAGTGCTCGGTTCGCTGGCTGCCTGGTGTTGGCCGGTATTTATTTCCATCCTTCTTCGTCTTGTGATGCGATAGGGAGGGACGTGAAAGCGTTTTTATTTTGTTTCTTTCAGACATACGCAATTCGGTTAACTTGGGAGATTAATGCCGGTGGGAGCAAATCGAATCAGCACCGATCGCGTTATCTTCTTGTACCAATGATGCTATGTAATTGACTACAAAATGCTTGCAATTTCTTCAATTAACTGTCTTCATCCTTATCTTGACCCGGGGAGTCATGTCTTTGAACTGCGATCGAAAACTCGTTTTGAGTTTCGGGACCTTCTAGGCCCACTCTTAAAATCAGTAGCGCCAAGTAGTGATTAAATATCTACAAGTCAACTTTGGAGCTGTGTCAGACGATTCACATGGGAGTGCCATAGGTTTCAGAGTTTGACACGCGTTCCGGGAAAACATACGCCAGATTTGCGTGTGCGACCTGAACTCGATTGCGGTTGACAACTCGATTTCATTTCGTGACATCTTGGACCCGGGCCGCAGAACCAGTAGTAGTTGCGCAAAAGTAGTGACTTGAGTCGCACGAGGATGGAAAGGTGTCAGGCACAAGGGGTGTCTAACGTGGAGGTGTCGGAGTAAGCTGGGTCCTACTCGTGACTTGGGGGGTTTTCTACCCCGACTCACGTGTGCGACCAGAGAAAGTGCGGTAGACAAATCGATTTGTGTCTCAGGACTTCCTGATCCGGGTTTCGATGTCTTCTTGGTATCACCATCAGGCGTCATCTGGCTATTAAGATACTGGAAGCACTCCACTTTCTCAACTTGTTGCCAAGTTACCTGGAGGGATTTCCTGTGTTGATCTCCATCAACTTAGTCTTTCCGACATTGACTTTAAGACCTGCTGCCTTGAAGCTTTCGGTGAGGTCGTTGAGTTTGCTCTGCATATACGGCTGTGTTTAGGAGAGCAAAACAATATCGTCTGCCAGGTCAAGGTCGTTAAGTTGCTTCATTGTAAAAGGATTCCACGGCAACCCTTGGTTCGGTGCACAGTCGATCGGTCCAGTCGAAATTTCGATTAGAAAAAGTAGCGATGATAAGATAACATCCCTGTCTCACTCCAGCAGTTACGGGGATTGGATCGGACAAGACACCGTCGATCAAGACCTTGCACACAAAGAACTCGTTCGATGAAGTTCGATGAGAAGGACTAGTTTCTCTGGTACTCCTCGTCGCCTTAAAGCCGCTCAGATGTTTTCATGGTTCAGTCGGTTGAATGCTTTTTCGAAGTCAACGAACACCAGCAAAAGAGAGTCCATTTGTTGATTTGTTCCAGAATGATTCGTAGCGTTGTGATGATCACATGATCGTCCGGATCGGAATCCAGCTTGTCGCCGTCGGAGTGTGGCGTCAATTTTCTCCTGGATCCTGTTTTAAGGATCACTTTGCAGAGTACTTTTAGATTTACAGATCAACGTTATGCCTCGCCAGTTACCGCACTCTGTCAATCTCCTTTCTTCGGGACCTTGACGAGGATACTCTGCATCCAGTCGGCCGAGAATGTTGCAGTATCTCAGATATCAGCGAAAAGACGGTACAACATTTGTTCTGATAAGGCAGGGTAGGCTTTCAGCATTTCAGCAGGGATGCAATCGATCCAAGGTGCTTTGTTGGATTTCATCTTTTTGATTGCCGCTTCTATTTCAATCAGCGAGGGCGCTTCCGAGTTGACGCCATTTATACGACTTACTGTTGGCACTTAGAGCTGTGGGTTCTGTTGGCAATCGCTATTTGTGACTCGGAAAAGTTGTTCAAAATGCTCAGTCCAACGCTTTTTTTTTAATTTCTTAGCGGCCCACCACACTCCCCCATACCAAAAAGCTCATTTGAGCCCCCTGGTAATGGACGCTAACTGTTCTCAGCATGTCTGGCAACAAACAAGAAAATAACATTAAAAACTCAAACGCGGACAAACTTTAATCATGCTGAGAACGTAAAAAATATTATTTACTACGAGGAAGTATGAAAAAACAAAAGAGAATTTTACTCAATGAATCTCAGTGGAAGAATATTCCTTTGAAGAGATCCATTTTAATGATTAACAAATTAATTATTTATTTATAAGAATTGATAGTAAAAAACTAAAACTAAATAATTAGAACTAAATTTACTGCTAAGAAAATTATCAAAAAAAATAAAAAAAAATGCTAAATTAGTGGTTGGTTATTGGTTTAGGTTTACTTTGAAGTATTGTATTAGTTTGATCTTAAAAATGTTTCTACTAGAGCTGTTTTTTATATCTTCTGGAAGGCTGTTGAACTTCGTAGGACCAATGAAAGAAATTCGACGTTGACTAAGACAGGTAGAGGCTGTGCTGCGCATAAGATGGTGAGATTGACGGGTATTATGAACTCTCCGGCCCGCATTAAATATCAAGTTTTGGTTATGGTTAGACGAGTGCAGATTATCGAATACGTAAACTACGGTTTGCAAATCGCACAGTTTAGAGAGAGGTAATATATTATGAGATCTATCGGAATAAAGTAAATTGGTTGGGTAAAGACGGGGAAGATTATAGATTGTTTTAATGCAACGATTCTGGAGGGTTTGTAAACGGGAGAGGAGGGACAATGGTGCTCTACCCCAAACCGCTATCAAATAATATAGACGGGAGTGTATGAAGGCAAAATAGATTTTCAGTAAAACATGACGTGGAACAAATGCTTTTACTCTCCATAAAATACCGCTAAAAGCTGATATTTGTTTTTGCAATTGATCAATGTGGAAGCGCCAAGAAAAAGTTTCGTCTAGAGTTATTCCCAAGTACTTGAAGTTTGTTACCTTTTCAATTATTGTAGTAGATAGTTTAGGATCGTTGTGTGGTTCGATTTTTTTCCGAGGAGAGTGAAAAATCATGTACTTTGTTTTAGCAAGATTCAAGGTCAGGAGGTTGGCGGAAAATAACTATTAAGAACTCTTAAATCTTCTTCCATATGGTTGATAATTATATTGGAACAGTTTACGGGATAAAAGAGAGCTGTATCATCTGCAAACAGGCGGGGTGTACCGTGTAACGGCAACTTACTGAGATCGTTTATGTAAAGTAGAAAGAGTAAGGGTCCGATATTGCTGCCTTGCGGAACACCAACCTCCAGCTTTTCTAGGGAGCTCTTTTCTTCTCCTAAGCAGACAAATTGCTTTCTATTTGACAAATAGCTTCGTATTAAGTCGTTGACTAAGCCTCTCATGCCATAGCACTCAAGTTTTTTCAACAAAATTTCGTGATTTAAAGTGTCAAAGGCTTTTTAAGGTCAAGAAAAAGACCGCCTACAATTTTTTTCGTGTCTATTTCATGAATGACAGAATCCATCAGCTCGCAGATAGCTGTAAGCGTGCTGGATCCTGATTTGAAACCATATTGTAAACAGTAAAAAACGTTGTTTTCATTCAAAAAGCTATTCATTCTGCTTATCAAAAGCTTTTCGAAAATTTTGCTGAAAACGCTTAAGGTTGAAATGGGTCGGTAATTGGCTATATCGAGTTGATCACCAGACTTGAAAATAGGGATAACTCTTGCAGTTTTGAGGCATTCTGGATAAACTCCTGTCTCTATAATTTTGTTGAAGCATTCCGCAAGAATTTTGGCAAAATGTGTACTGTGATTTTTGAGTACTTGTGGCGAGATATTGTCTGGACCACTACTTTTTTTGTTTTCCAAAGATTCAATGGCAACAGTGACCTCGTTTACTGAAGCAGGCTGCAGAAACAATGAGTTAGCAACCCGGTTTATATGCGAGAATGTGTTGAAATCAGGGTCTCTAGTAATAGTGTTAGCGAGAGATTTTCCGATGCTGGTAAAGTAATTGTTAAATTTAATACAAACTTCATGTTGGTTTTCCTCGACGGTGTTATCAACTCTTAAGAAGATGTCGGATTTAGTTTTCGACCTTCCGAGTATTGAGTTTATTTTTTTCCATAGTTTTGAATCAGATGTATTGCTCAAAATATTTTCATAATAAGTACTCTTACATTTCCTCTTACAAACTTCTACTTTTTTCGAAATATGATTCAGCATTTCTTTCAAATGTGTATTTTCTGGATTTTTTTTTACTCTTTTGAGATAATTGTTTTTTATTCTGATCAGTGTCCAAAGATCAAAATTTATCCACGGACAGTGATTGCCTTTGAGCTTAATCGATTTCCTAACTTTTTTTGAACAGGCTTTGAACAAGGAGTTGTAGGTGGAAGTGATGTTTTGAATGCACAAGTCTGCATCTTCTACAGCACTAATTCCTCTCAAATAATTTTCAAACCTCTCGTTCAATTCAGAGTGGTTTGTAATAGTTTTTGTTAATGTTTTATTCTGTTTATCCGAAAAAAGATCAAAGGATGTAATAATTTGAAGATGATCACTAATGTCGGTGTAAATGGTATCATTTTTTAACTTAGTTATATCATTATACTTACAGACTACATGGTCTAAAATATTATTACTATTAGGCCTTGTAGTCAAGGTGTTAGAGCATATCATATAGTAATCGGATATCTCTAATGGCGGCGGCTCTTTCTCCCTCTTCGGCTAGGGAGTTTGTCCAGGCTCTCTTGTCTCGTCTACACGATCGATCAACTGCCTTTTCCAGCTCCGAATATCATAAGAGGGCTGCCTTGGCGATTATCGACCATCCTCCAAGTTTCATCCGACATCCATTTACTTCTTCTTCCACAAACTTTACCGTGAGTATCATGGCTCGTCGTGATAAAGGCATTCTTGATTCAACACCACTGTTCTTGTTCCGTCTATCAGCAATTCCGAGGCTCGGGACACTAGCTGTTCAACGCAACCCCTTTTCAACTCTGGATTCTTCAACCGGCGAACGTCATATCTACATCCGATTTTCTCCTCGCGCCTTTAGACACGCGCAACTCTCAGTCATATCTCGCAAAGGACGAAGTAATGGGCAGATGCAACGTCTGCGCTTCGTTTGTTGCGGACATCAAGAAGGCTCCTTCTTCATTTTCGGCTGATGCAGATATGGTCAATTTGATTTTCTGTTCGGCCATCTCGAAATACCCAAGTGACCTTATGTGCTGGTCGATGGGGGAAGAGCGATCCACCGATCACCACATTGTTGTTGCCACAAAATTCTACAAAAAACTCTCTTTTTTGGCTCATCGGTCCTGGCGCCTCATGATGCACATTCGAAGCCGATCTTTGCGTTAAAATCGCAATGGTGGATTTGAATGCAACCCTTCGAAATTTTCTCAACCACGCTGTTCAGTTGACTGTAAAACTGCTCTTTCTCCTGCAAATCTAAGGTTTCTAATCGGTGTTCTAAATGTGTCTACGATTATTCTTTCGTTTATCGATTTCCATCTAATGAGGGCCGCATGGGCCTGCTGGCTTAATAGGAAACCAACTCCTTTAAACAAACAAATTAAATTTTAAACAGTTTTATCTCATTTAATCCTAATCCGTTCTCGAGTGTCAATATGACACTTTTGGAAATTTGGTAGCTTATATTTTAGTTCAGGCGCATTTTTTAATTTTACGTCATTACTTTTTTTCATGTACGCTCAGACAAAAAAAAACTCCCCAATCAGACATTGTGTGGCAATTTGACACTCCTCACTTGATACCGCCATATCTCTATTGAGACCGTCAACTGCGGCTATATTGTGGTATTCACTCTATACACTACTAACATTTAGTATTTTTATTATAATTTAGTCTTTATACTGATTTATTCTTAGGGAAAGAGCATTTTTGGTACCACTGACTGGTTTTGGAAGACTCAGGCGTCTTGAATTCAAAACATTTGTCAGATTTTGTCTATTGCTTGGTCTTTTGGTAATATGGCGTTGAAAATTTCTAAATTTATTAGTTTTGGGTAAAGTAGATCTTTGATGACTTATAAACTAATTATAAAATGTTGGTTTCCGTCTGTTGGTAACCCTGTGTGTAACATGCAAAAGTTCGGTTATACTGCAGGGTCGCTTACTGCGGGATAATAAGCTCAGGGGTGTCCACATATAGAAAATAGAATAGGAACACACAAACGCACCATAACTCACACTAATAAATCGAAATGAAAACTTAAAGCTAATTTAGCTGAATGCTGCCTTAAAAATTTTATAAATTGGAATAGAATAAGAATAGTAAAAAATTACGAAAAATTTAATTTCTTTTTTTCTCAGAAATCAAAATGACTCGCAATATTTGAAAATGATGATTATTGGATTAAGTTTTCGCAAAATATTTAGTTTCATAGCAAGTTTAATTCAAACAACTTCGAAATATGATCTATTCACGTCTTGAACTGCTATAATCATTATTCTAACATAATCTCTACCAAAATCATTTAAAAAATTACAAACATTGAGGACTTTATATCATATCCGATTTGAACTGACTTCAAACGACATTTTATACGATCTTTTCAATGAAATCGCAAATCGCAAAAATTGCAAACGACTTAAATTATCCTTTCTGATACGATTTCATGTTTGTTAGAAAAACTTTATCCACACAGCTGATCGATGCACAACCAGCTGTTGAGATCTGTATTAGGCAATCGTCAAAGTGATCAGACTTCCGAAGTAACAATTAAAGTTTTATTCCAACCTTAACAGTTCGCTCAAGACTATTTCCTAAAGCTACTTTATAAGCCAAAGCGCATTCTACGCTATTAGCATAACTACAGCAAACATATGGCCAAAAAGGCCCTGTTTTGTTAACGTTTTTTAAGCTGATTCTATACGCTATAATAAAACATCCAACAGAATAGTTTTATTCGACCTTAAAGACATAGCCTTAAGAAACCTTTCAGAGCTCTCCTAAGACTTTCCTCAGTTCTTTTAAAATTACGTCAAGGAATCGGATAGAAATTCTACTGTGGGAGCTGTGAAATTTGATAGATACTCTACTGTGGGAGCTTTCTGTTCCGTTTTTTCTCGTGTTATCACTTCCTCTCCTAAACATTTTGTGATTGGTAGTGATTGCGTTTAAATGATTTTGGGGCTTGTGATATAGCTTAGTTGGCAAGTCTGTTGTCTCCTGAGCCGATGTCCGCGAGTTCGAGCCCCAAGAGTAAATATCGAACACAGTTGTACCGGATAAGTTTTTCAATAACAATCCGCCAACTGCAACTGATAAAGTCGCGAATGCCATAAAGATGGTAAAACGACTATAATCGAAACAAAAAAAAATAAATGATTTTAAAGGAATTTCATTATCATTTTCAATATGTCTTAGCATAAAACTTCCTGCAACCTCAGATTTCAGGTGAAATATATACGAAACAGCATCAAAACATATGCGCGCCTCAAAGAAAATCAAAATTAACACAATTTTAAGAATTTTTTTGATTAAAAAATAATAATTTAAGTAGCATTTAAATTTGCTCAAATGATGCAATTTTTGTTTTGCATTGAAATTTATTACCTGTACAACAAATAGTACCGCAAACTTTGTCGAATTTGTTGAAAATGTGTAGTTTTTAGTATTAAAATATTATTTCCAGCACGATGGCGTCAGTAATTTCGATTCAATTTCCCTATCAACATGGCGTTCAGTAAGTTAATGTTGAACATCTTAAGGCAGTTGCAAAATAGTTTTAAAATTGATTTATGCCGGTTAGAAAAATTTTGTAATAAAATAATTTCAACAAAGAGTTTTAAAATGGTTTTAAGAGACCTTGAATCTCTAAATAGAATGCACGCTTATGATGGATTTATCCATTTTTGAGAAAGATAAGTTTGTCGCAATAAATGAGAACATTTCGATTTGTTTCTTGGCAAAAGGCATTCATGAAATTTTTTTTTGTTTCCTTTTGACTATGATATGAGGATGGTCAATTAACTTTAAATAACAAGTAGGTATTGATATCGAATAATCTCGGATTGTTTAGGAATAGATCATCTTCTGTAATCAAAAGCCTGGCCTCAAAGCTTAATAATAACCCGTATAATTGAGGATTATAACCAAACGATTTCTTAAATCGTCAAACGACGATTTGATGAAGCGCAATAACACGTTTAGCAAACGATTATAGAAATTGTGAAATACATTGTCTGAATCGTGAATTCCGAAATAATTGTGTTTTGAATATGTAGTTAGGTTATGTAACTGTTAAAAACTGTTAAAACAGTTGTATGGGAAAACTTTTCTGCAAACAGTATGCTAAAGATTTAGGTAACGATATTATTAATAGTATGCAACATATAAAACTATAATGGTTATTGTTGCTATTGGAAGCGATAAAACGATGTTATAAAACGTGCTTCGGATGTTTTGTTACGATAATCAGAACTTCTGAATATTTATATCATCTGAAACTTGTTAAGGCTGATGAAAGTATAGAATGAGCTTTTTCTCTTGTATTCGGCGTACTTGTAAATAAATTGTCTTATACATTTATTCTTATTGATTCTAAAAAAAACGTTTATTAACAGTGTGCTTTTATTCGAACCCTAAGAATTGATATGCGATTAGCGGTTGTTTTGAAGTTTGAATGCGGATACAACAAAGTTGTTTTGTATTTTTCAGATAAATTTAGCTGCATTAATTTATATCATTTTGATAGCACGTTTTTCTCAATTTTGAGTGATAATCCTCTCAAAACAGGTTATGCTATCTCAAAAAGAGGTAAAAAAGTTTAAGCGTGTATACGTTCTTCTCGATTGTCAAATCATCTGTCACCTAGTTTTATCATGCCTTCATCCAATGTTCCAATAAAACAGTTTTTCAACTTGGCTTGAACGCTAGTTTTAAAAGCGCATTGAGCACATTTTTAAAACTGCGGTACCAAAGCTCTAATAAAAACAGGAAAGTATGTGTTTTATTGAATCTTTAGCAATACTTTTGAAACTTTTTTACAACACTCTTAAGGTAGTGTTTTATTCAAGTTTTAGCAAAACTTTCAGGGCTTTTTTAAAACACACGATTAATGAAGCATTTCTTATGTTACAATAAAACCGTTTTAAAAATTGGATGCCATCGAAAAGTCTTCGAAAACAATGTTAAAACTCAAAAAAGCCAATTGGCTTGATCTGTATTACTTGGGTTTACTCCGTATCACCAATTAAAGTTTAAGGCAAAACGTTTGAAGACGAATAAAAAGTTTTTTAAAGTTCAATCCGCGCTTCTCAGATCCATTCAAAAGGTGTTAAATTATGTGGCTTCAAACTGCAACGGATGCATTGCACAGAAACAATTATAGTAAATCATACAATACAGAATCGATATATGAGGGGTACTAGAGCATCTTTTTATGTTTTCTCTATTATCTTAATATACGTTTTTCTGTATGTTGGTAATCCACCATGGGTGCACGGATTCACCGCAGTTTCTGCCAAAGTATGGGTTCACATACATTCCTTAGATTATTAGGTTCGACAAATCTCCAATGCAGCGCGCCACCATACCCGGACCCCATGGCTTCGTATGAACTGTTATGTGGTGAATGTATTGCGTGTGTTGATGTAGGTATATTTTGGAAGAACGAATCTATCAGGTGGGCTAGTTTACTTACAGGTATTCCGGCATCCGTGTATATACCTGGCCAGCTGGCAACTGATTGAACATTCCAATTATATAGTCAGTTATATAATGAAACACATCTTACCTGTCGGCCCGCTTATGGGATTCGAACCCAAAAGTTTTTCTTGCCGATACCGGGAATCGAACCCAGTACGCCTGGCGTACCAATACCAGACTCGCGCCAGCCTATCCACTAGGCCACATCGGCGCTATTATCTTAATATACGTTTTTCTCTTCAAATACCTGTCGTTTTTTAATTAACCTTTGTAAAGCTTGAAGGTTAATTTGAAAAAAAATACGAGAAAATTCTTAGGAACTGATATTTTACATCAGGTTTGTCGAAAATTTGCAAACTTTGAAGGAATTTCGTAAATTTTCTTTTCTTGAAAAAGACATAAGAACTTTCTATACATAATATATTGTATTTTCAAGACTTATTTTCAAAATTTTGTTTTGGACTGAAAGATTAAATTGAATTTCAGTATATTTTACATCAGGGACCTCGTTAAAGTACCATCAAGTAGCCATTCACCGCCCAGTCACCATTTACCGCCCAAAATTACCCTTTTATGTGTATTTCGTAAAAAAAAAAAGAGATGTGTTTCCAAAAATAAGACCTCTATTCTGTGTTGGTATCAATTTTCGACCATTTCACTGAAAAAACATCATTTAATTATGCTAACGATAGCCAGAAATTTGGTTTCTCGTTTCCGGTCAAATTATTAAATTCGACGTTTATTAGTGAACTGAGCATTAATGTGCTCCTGGTGCAAACGATAGTTTTATTTTTGTAGAATAGATTTGCATCGGAAAATTTTCGATTTTTCCAATAGTTGTTGTTTTTTGGAGCGTTTAGTGTTGGGCGGTAATTAGTATATAAACAAACGTGTTTGTTCCTAATGACCGGTCATTCACTATCTCTTTGTTTTTAACGAATATATTGAGTCAAATGTGTGAATTTTAAGAAGCATTTAGTTGGATTATGTTAGAAAATGATGTTTTATCGCTGAAAGTAACCGGTTACTTGAGGCTGTTTGCCGGGAATCATGATTTTGTCAGTCATCGCACTTTGTTAAAATTTGAACATAATTTGCGGGAAAAAATTCCACTAAATGTATTCTCTCTCAAGATCCAAAATTTGGCTTTGAAAAATACTAAAAATAACTGTTTCCGCGTTGTTAGATAGTTTTTCCTTAAGAAAACATTATCGGTAGCGGAAAAAGTCGAGTGGGCGATAATAGGGCCAGTTGAACACCCCCAAGTTTAGTTAATTATTTTGAAAAGCGTACATTTTTCGCATTCCACTAAATTTTTTATGGAAAGTAGAGCAGTTTTGAGATGCATTGGTATAGAAAGCGAATAAAAATCTGCCATCGTTTTTTATTACACATGTTTGAAGTTGAAAAATCACTTAACTGGGCGGTAGATGGTGACATGATGGTATTTTGATTCATGGAACACATGCTCGCTCACGCATCACCTCCATCAGCGCTAATGTGATGACCACTGCACCATTGCAATGCGTGGACTTTTCCATTCGATTCGCTAAAGAGCGACTATTTACTGAATTGTAACCCCAACGGCCGATAATGACGACTACAATAACAATAATGTTGATGGTGATAATATAAACAACATTAAAATACACAAATAACAACAGGAAAAATAATTGCACTCAACTAGACGCAAAAACGTTGCCGCGTAATAAATTGGCCCAAAACGATCTGTTTCCCGGTTCGACACCTGCCCACGATATTTTATGCGCAATTTATGGAGAAATTTTCCATTCCGATTCTCGCTCCACGGTACGGCAGATGCAGATGGAGTTTAAAATCACCTCTACTGGACAACACATGGAGAGAGAAAAGAGGAGGTGTTAATGAAGCCATTATCCAGTGCAAATATTGTCTTCCGGAGCCAAAATTTACAGATTGTACGCTATTTAATCTCAAAGTGGAAAATAATTGTGTCACGTGTTTACAATCAACATTACTTTGTGCAAAATCAATTTCAAATTATCCTTGAGATTGAGATCAAAGGCGAAATGATTGGATCACATCAGGAAGATAATAGTTTTTCGAAAAAAAAACCATATACTGAGTTAAATGGATCAATTGGAACTTTACCTTGGCCAACGCTGGGTGAAATTTCGAGAATCAGCCTGATTATTCCTTTTAAATAATGAATAGATTTTTTTTCATACTCGGAATCAAATTCAATAATCTCGAAAATGCAATATCAACTTGACAATGGTAAAGACACTATTGGACATAAATAGATAGTGAAACAAAAACGGAAAAAAAAATGAAATTTGCCTTTGTGTTTGTAGGAGATACACAGGATGTTTTCTTGACTATAGTGCATATTTTATTCTTAAATTTAATTTTCTCAGTTAAGACATAATTTTTACACATAACGTTTACAACATTACGTCAGATGGAACAATAAGGAGTCTTGCCGGTCATACACCTTTGCTACCGTATCTATTTTTTTTCCTCGAAAATCGTATCTTCTGACGATCTTGGAAGGAAATGTGTGAAACTACGTCAAGATTGAGAAAAACAAAGCAATCCTCACATGTTTGTAAGTTAGAGTTCAAAAACTGGATTTGACAAATGGTTATGATAAAAAATCCGCCATGTTTGCAAATTTGTTTTTCCGCGCAGGATTCATGTGAGAAAACAACCTTGGTCTACTCTCTGCGATTAGCAGTGCAACCAGATTGCTAAAAATCAGTTGGTTCATTTGGAAAAATTTGCCAATGGTAGAAGTAGCAAATATTGTCGCTGGCAACGGTTTGCATGCATGGAGAGTAAAAATTGCGCTCTCTCGCGTATTTTCAGGATGTACGAATAAAGTTTTGAATATCGTACAATTTTTAAAAATTTTTTTTTTCAAATTTCCTTGTACAAGGTCTCATTTTTTCTCGATTCTTTTATTTGACGATTTCGAATCAAGTTTTGTTAGGCCTGTTTGTTATCAAACAGTTGAGCCTAACCTAACCTACATTTTTATCGAAAAAGCAAGACAAAATACTAAACAACTCACGATATTTGAATTTTATTAAAAAACTAACTGACCCGGCAAACTTTGTTAAGCCTGTAATTTTTGAGTATTTTTTATATTTTAGCACTGTTCCTTAGTCAGCCTTCCTTTTAAGTGTATAAAAGCTAGTGGATACCTTTGTATCAGAAAAAAAATCCAGAATGATGATTTGTTATTCGAATTTCATTATTTTAAGTTCATTCAAAATTCCGCTAATGGAATGGAAAATATATAAATTTATATTCAAAACCGGCAGTTCATGACACAAAAACGCTCATACGATTTGCTCTAATAAGTTCGCAGACTTTTGTTTAGCGAACTTATTTTCTTGTTGAGGTAGCGTATAATAAAGTTCTGCTAATGATCAGTTCCGGTAACTTGAGAACGCTTAATCTATCAAGTTTCAATTTTGTTTAGCCATCATTACTATTCAAAAACTCATATCTGATAAAGTATTTTAAAAATGTTGAAGATGATTTCAACAGAAAATGGATCTTTTTTGCTGGAGTCGTCATAAATAGAGTTGTATTTTCGATTTGTGTTAACCTCTGTATTTAAATACATCACAGTTCTCTTTAAACATAGTCGTCAGAATAGAAAAATTATAAAATGGACCCGAAACATGTGAGAATAATGAATATAACATAAATGTTAAATTTTTTTAAAATTATTTAAAATGTCTTTTTTTTTCGGAATTTGCACTAAATACACTAATTGAATCTTATTGTGAATTAACAGAGCTGAGTTTGACAAATATTTAACAATTCAGAAAAAGTTACTATTCATTTCATTTTACAGCAACACTTTTCTAATCAATATAATGATTGAAAATGTCTTCGAAATTTGTGTCATTATTAGCTTTTTTTCAATTTTCAGTTAGGGATTTGCAAATTGCACTAAGAATTAAAGAATTTAGAAAAAAAAAGAATTCCAACATTCTTGTATACAGATTATTTTTCTCTTAACGGGCAAACCCCGAATTAAAGCAAATCTATTTTGAGTACATATTTGGAATAAAAATTCAAAATATTCCCAAATAACTTAAAATTATAGTTTATGATCGTAAGATAAGAAACTGTAATCCAGACAGTTAAATTTAATTCTGAATTTTATTGTTAACTAGCTGACCCGGTGTGCTTTGCTACACCCTCCAAAGATTATTGAAATTTGTGGTCCCTAGTTATTTAACTTTTTATTTATTTGCACAAAATTCTATATTCAATTTAAATATCACAAAAATTTATATTCAAAATAAAATTGCTACTTTTTTTTTGAAATCTTTATTCATTTATTTTTTAATTCCGTGTTTCAATCCTTCTTATGACTCTAGATTTCTTTGCCTCATAAGTTTATAGCTTATGCCAATTTTTTTTTATATATGGAATCTTCGCTGTCTTTTTATTTGTAGAGAGGGTCTCAAACTATCTAAGAAAAGTTTTTTGTAACAAAATAACATCACGGGAAATTCATTTTAACTATTCGTTCTCCAATTTTTATACAAATTGTGAGAGTGACCCCCTCCATCATTCCTTTAACCCTAGTGGAAGGAATGGGGTCTCATAACATCAGAAAAACATTATGGCGTCATTCTCGATAAGCTCTCGAGCTATTCAAAAAATGGGTGGCCCTCTCAGCACTTTATATCTCCCCTCTGGCAGGAGAAGGGAGTCTCAAACCATCGAAACAACATTACACACAAATATGCTCCCTTGCAAATCTGGTTCCATTTTCTCGATTAGTTATCAAAATATTTAAAAAAAAAATTATGAGTGACCCTCTCCCCTTTATATCGTTCCATTGAATGGAGAGAATGGTGCTAAACCACCTAAAAAACATTTCTTGTACTCGACTACCCTCCCATGCAACATTTTGTTTCGTTTGCTTTATTAGTTGTCGAAATTGTGGCATAAAATTTGTATCAGAGCCCCTCGCTGCCTATTATCCCCTACCTAGAAGGAGAGGATCAAGATCAAACATTCTGTGTATTCAAATACATTCCCATGCCTAATTCTGATCCATTTGCTCGATTGTTACATTGTTCTCATGTCATATTTGGGTCTCAAATTAGCTAATAACCTTTTTACGTATCCAAGTGCTTTCCCATGCCAAAGTTGTTTCTATTTGCTCAAGTTATGAGAAAATTGTAAAGAAGCCCCCTCTCTTCTTCCTATCACGCAACTGGAAGGAGGCAGTAGTACCAAATATTCACAGAAGCTTTCCATGTGCTCAAATACCCTTACAAACCAAATTTCGTTTTGATTTGCTGGGTAAGTTTCCGAGTGAGGTTAAAATTGTATGGAAGCACCTTCTCCTTTAAGATTTTTAAAATAGAAGAACGGGGTTCTCAAAATATCATAGAAACATTTCTCGTAATCAAATACCTTCCCACACCAAATTTGGTTCCATTTGCTTGATTAGCTATCCAATTATGCTGAAAATTGTAAAGGAGCCCCCCCCCCCACTTTTTATCTCCTCACTGGAAGGAGGGAAGGGTAGCAAATATTCAAAGAACTATTATCGTACCCAAATAAACTTCCAAGCCAAATTTGGTTTCATTTGATCGAATAGTTTTCAAGTTATGCGATTAAAAAGGTATGAAAGCCCCCTTCTTCCTTCCTGTATCTTCACTGGAAGGAGGGGGGGGTCTGAAATAATCATAGAACCATTCCTCGTATTCCCCTACCCTCCCATGCCAAATTTGGTTCCATCAGCTTGATTAGTTCTCCAGTTATGAAGACTTATTACTTTTACATGAAAGACCCCCTCCCCCCTTCCTATTAGAGGGAGGGGTCTCAAACCATAATAGGAACCTTCCCCGGCCTCCAATACCCCCACCTGCCAAGTTTCACTTAAATCGGTTCAGTAGTTTTCGAGTCTATAGGGAACAGACAGACAGACAGACAGACAGACAGACAGACAGACAGACAGACAGACAGACAGAAATCCATTTTTATATATATAGACTAGCTGACCCGGTGTGCTTTGCTACACCTTTCAAAATCAAATGATTTTTTTTTAAATTATTCAAATTTTTATTGTTTTATCGGCATTATTTTCAATCAAATTATAACATCATTTATAAGCAACCGCTATAAAATGAGAGCTGCAGCTGGAGTTTCGAATTGCAACACGAAGATAACTTAAACAAATATTCTAAATCTTGCTCTATAAATTTGTGTTAAGGATCTGATAATTTTAATCTGTCTGGAGGGTCTCAAATTAACCGTACGCAAACAATCTAACTTATAAAATATGGTTGTTTTTTCTTGATATGTTCTGGATTTATGCTGAAAAACTGATAAGAGAGCACCTACCCTGTCCTTACCTTCACTCTTTGCTGTATGAAGGTTGTGATGTTTAAAAATCGTACCTATTTTTTTCGTTCCCAAAAATCCTCTTATATCAAATATAGTTCCAACACAATTTATAAGGAACCCTCTCCTTTCTTCCCCTCTCTACTCTGTAAAGCGTAAGGATCTATAACAATCGTAGAAACATATTTCGTAACCAAGAACCTTTCCACGTCATATTTGTTTCCATTTGTTGGCTTCGTTAGCATAAATTGAGAACTTATGCTAACATTATTGTATTGGGCTAACCTCCCTCCTCCTATGTATCTACTCACTGAAAGGAGGATGGTCATGTCAGATAATCATAGAATCATACCAAAATGATTTTCCATGTTAAGTTTTGTCCATTCCTCGGATTTTGTAAAAAAAAGTTAAATGTAAGCCTCCTCTTCCCTTCCTATATTCCCAATTCTATCATCCTATTGCAAGAAAGGAATTGTTTCACATAGAAAAAGTATTTTTCGTACTCAAATACTTTTTGATGCCAAATTTGGTTTCATTTGCTCGATTAATTCTCGAGTTATGCAGAAAAATTATATGGAAGCTCCCCTTTCCCTCTTTATATCTTTCCGCTGAAAAAAGGTGGGGCTTCAATTCATGACAGAAACATTTATCGTATTCAAATACCCTCACATGCCAAATTCGCTCGATCAAATCTCCAGTTATACTGAAAATTGTAATGGAGACCTTTCCCCTTTTTCATCCACCTGTTTGAAGGAGTGAGGGATACCAAATATTCATAGAAGCATTTCTCGTACCCAAATATCGCTCCATACCAAATTTGGTTCCATTTGCTGTTGTAGTTTTTGAGTTTTGCTGTTAAAATTGTATGAAACTCCCATCCCTCTTTCTTTTCTCCCCGCTGGAAGAAGAAAGGGGTCTCAAACAATCATTAGAACATGTCACGTTCCCAAATACCCGTCTATGCCAAATTTGGTTCCATTTGCTTAATTAGTTTTTGAGATGTGTAAAAAATTATAAAAGAGGCCCCTCCCACCTTTATTTCTCCCTACTGGAAAGAGGGATGGGTCTCAAATAATCATAGAAATAATGTTCGTATCCAAATACCCTCCCATGCCAAATTTGGTTCCATTTGCTTTATTAGTTTTTGAGTTATATAAAAAATGTGAAAGAGCCCTCTCCCCCTTTCTACTGCAAAGAGGGAGGGGTCTCAAATAATCATTGAAATATTTTTCGAATCCAAATACCTTCCCGTGTCAAATTTGGTTCCAATATCTTGATTAGTTTTCGAGTTATATGAAAAATTGTAAGGTAGCCCCCCTCCCCCCTTCATATCACCACACTGAGAGGAGGGAGGGATACCCCATATTCATAGAAATATTCCTCATACCCAAATACCACCCCGTGCCAATTTCGATACCATTTGCTTGATGGGTGCTCGAGTTATACAATAAATTGTCTTTTGTTTGGGAGGCCCCTCCCTCCCTTATTGAGAGAGGGAGGGGTCCCAAACCATAATAGAAACCTTCCCCTGCTTCCAATACCCCCACCTGCCAAGTTTCCACGCAAATCGGTTCAGTAGTTTCCGAGTCTATAGGGAACAGACAGACAGACAGACAGACAGACAGACAGACAGAAATTCATTTTTATATATATATAGATTTGTATCAATATTCTAAATTTGGCTTTATGAATCTGGATTTTCAGTTATAATAAAACGTTAATTTGAAAGCTGGATTATCGTTGATCTTGATTTTATTTTATTGGTCGAATTTAAGTGTTTATATTCTTTAATTAACTTATACTTGACAGATTGTTTTTTAGATCTTATATCTAGTACGAAACTTTTTTTGTATTTTTGTGTATTGGTTCAGATTTTTCTCTATACTTAAATGTTCGAAATTTTAGGTGGCATGATTTTTACTTAAAATTTTTATAATCTTTCAAGTTTTTAGTACTTGATGACATTATTGATTACGATCTTTATTTCTGACTTTTGAAACTGAGAGTTGGATCTCATATCAAGATAAAGTCGTATATAGCTAAAATTTTCTAAAATTCCGATTAACCAATGAGCATGAAAGGTAGTGTGGATTTTCCAATGTTTCCTGATCCTCAAATCCGTTTTTATGATAATGATGCAATTTACTTGGAGTAACAAAACTAATAACCTTCAATTCTCAAACTAACTGGATAAAATCAACAAAAAATATATTAAGGTGACCTTTACCAGCTATATGACTTTCTCATAAAAAATGATTTGATAATGAAAAGTTTCAATTCAATCTCATTGAGTTGTTTTGAGTCTATTGGAAATTTTACAGCCATATTGCTTGAGTTGCTAAAACAATATGACATTTCAAAAAAATTAACGGTGAACGACCAAACATTTAAAAAAAAACTTAGAATTGCCTTGATTTTGATGCAAAAAATTACAAATTTTGTCAATATTCTTCGTACAAATTCTGATTTTTCTGCATACTAATTAGGGATCCCCGGAAACATAGGTGGGTAATTGCCAATCATAAGTTTTGAATTTATGATGTTTTATTTTTTTTTTTTCATAATCTAGTCGATGTCAAATCTGAAATTTTCTAATATTCTTCACATACACTTTCCATTGAATCAAAACTTTGTACATATTCGAAAATACAGAAAAAATCGAGCATTCCGATATCATCCTATCGTGTATCCTAAATAGAGACCATTATTAAAATTTTGTTATCTTGCTGATCCTCATCATTTAAATTTCATTAAAAATTTTCCAGAGTTTCCTTGTTTCACAAAAAAATATATTATTTATCCCAATTTGTCCCCATAAATAGCCCACAATGCAAACACAATGTCATTCTGCTCTTCAAGTTTTTGTTTGTATAATGGATGCACTGAAACGTATTAAACATTCTCCGAATGTTTACAGCCCGCTGATTTTATAGGTATTTCAGTTTTACTATCAAGTTTACTTTGTGCGGTAAGAACGGGAAAAATAGGGGGGTTTTAGGGCTTAACCCTCTCCCTCCATGGCGATGTTTTACAAGTAAAATTTTCACCACAGTAAAAGGGAAATAACTTCATCTTAAAAGGTGTGTGAAAATAAGTGTTAACAGGCAAGTCAGAAATTTGGCTCGTTTTCGGCGGAATTTAGACTTAAATTACCATTGAAATATTTCCTCGTCTTTAGAATGGGTTTTTATTAAGAAGTGTATTTAAACGAGAACAGAGTTTCAAAAGAACCATTTAACTTACTTGAAAATTTATTCATCGAATACTGATTTTATCCATCAACAAGTTGGAAGCCATGTAACAGGCATTTAACTTTCAAGATGGTGAACAGAATCAGTAAAAATTATTATTAAAAATAAATCATTTATGTTATTACAAATGTAATGCTGAAATGAAATATTCTTCAAGAAACCAATTTCAATCTCTATTTTATTTTATGTTTCTTGTTCTTCTAAATGCTCAACAACACATTTAAAAGGTTTGGATAAATTACACAAGGCCACACAATTTTCATTTTTCTGAGCTGCAATCAACTCAAAAGGTAATTTTTACAAATTTGGGTGCCCTTAATCTTTATATGCAACTAGCTGACCCAGTAAACTTCGTTTTACCTTCTAAAGTATTAATCGTAATAAATGTTTAATTTCATCAACACGTGCTTAACTGCACAGTGCTCGCGAATAGATTCTTATGGAAATCGTAACAAATAAAGTTTAATTTGAATCGGGACCACCTTCCATAAAAAGTGAGATCCTTGAAACTATTAAACAAACCATCTCTGACCCAAAAAACCCTCGGATACCAAATTTCACTTCATTCCGACCGACCATTCATACGTGATGTTGTTACAAAGAAAACGCCTCCATCTCTTATATGCGTTCCTTACAACCTGGCGAAAATATTTTTTCAACATTTTAAGCTTTGATATATACTGAAGTAAAAAAAAATCATGTTTTAATAGCTCAAAACAGTTTACTTTAACAGATCGTTGAAAATTATGTTAAAACACAATTCTTTCAATCAAATTTATTTCAAATACATTCTATTACTTTGATATAGTTTGGAAAACTTTGACTATGTCCATAATTAGGAACACATTGAAAATAGTGTTCCTAATTGTGAACATATGCTTTTTTTAGTTTTTACTCGAACAAAACATCGTTCTTACATACTTTATACTTAAATCATGATAAAAAACAATCCGACAAAAAATTTCAAAAAAAAAATCGGTTGACAAATTCAGCTTTAATCTTCTATTTCTAAACAGGTGTTTTTCAAGAAATTTGCTAACAACTCCATTCAATTTGGACATACTTGGAAACAATCCGGATTTTACGAAAAATCTTGTGAATTAGAAAGCTAATTTGTTTGTAAAATGAAAGTTCACATGATCCTTTTCATTATCATTTTTTTTGATAATTGTGATAAGTGAAAAATAACGTCAAAAACAGGCAAAATCGAACAGTATGTTAACATTAGGTACACATGCCACATTAGGAACACTTACCCTACTTTATAAATTTTTATAAAAACTTTTGTTTTTATTGTTGCATTTTAACACCATTTCAGAACATAAAAACGAATTTATGGAGTTTGTCTAAATTAAATTGGTCCGGTTATAACGAAAACTAAAAGGTAATGTTGTTTCTAAAAACCGTTCGATTTTGGCACATGTGCCAAAATCGGATGTTGCCAAAATCGAATGTTGCCAAAAACGAACGGGGTCTGTATATGATTTATTTTGCCCAATTCCCATGAGTGAACTGTATGTACCCATTAATGAACTTGAAAGTTGCAACAGTGATTTAAATTACGTTGTAAGGGACTAAAGTCACATAATGGGCCCAAAAGTCCTCAAAACGGGATTTACTAAGTCACGAAATTTGCATTGAGGTTTCGACTGGCTGGTTGTCTGGTTGGGCGGGTGTGCCTGCATGTATGCAACAAAATCATATCACCACCTTGAGTTTTAGTTTCAGTTAGAAGTTCTAACTTAGAACAAGATCTAGACATGGTCTTGTGTACGATTCTCACTACGAAGGTCGGGGTTCGATCCCCAAGCCGGGCTAGTTTTTTTTTTCAATAAGTAATTTGATACTTGAGTGACCATTCTGATGCGATATATGTAGGAAATGTAGGAATTGAGCAATTGAGCAACCACATTACCAAATTACGGCAAATCGCAATTTGACGAGTTTCGAATCCGGCGCGTGACATCATAGTGGCACCATGTACTAAACTTTTTGAAAAATCAAGAGAAGGTGATATGAATCGATGTAAATGTAGCTTCATCATCAATCATCAATGATTGATTTTTTTTTGGACTTATGATATAGATTAGTTGGCAAGTCAGTTGCTTCTGAGCCGATGTTCGTGAGTTCGAGCCCAAGAGCAAACATCTAGCATAGTGGTACCGGATAAATTTTTCAATAATTGTCCACCAACTGCATCGTTGATATAAAGTCGCGAATTCCATAAAGATGGTGAAATGACTATTATCGAAAAAAAAAAATGATTCATTTAACTTAAAACTGATACATTTTAAAACTCCATAGCTTAATGCGATAGACTAAATTAAACATCCAAACAACCAAATTTATCTTTAAAATATAAGCACCTTAATGCTGCTCGCTTGAGTTATCAATTGAATTATACAAATAAGTTTTTATAATATTAAGACGTGTTTTATGTTGATCAGATAAAGGGGGGAGTATTGTGGCAACAATTGTCGAATTACCCTTTAATTTATCCGACCAATCATCATCCAACACATCACACAATCGAACGATCATTACCACACACACACTACTTACACACTACACTCTGTAAATTACTGTACAGTAATGAACTGACAACCGTAAAGATCAGTCGACTCTTTTATTCATCCCCCGAAAGGTCCCCCAAAGTTCTCTTGCCTCATGTCTCAATTCTCTCCCCTTATCATTTCTCACTTCTCATTACTTACATTTTACTGTTGACGTCTCATTTCACGATTCTTGCATCTATCGACTCCTTTTTCGTAAATCTAGTCATCATGTTCTTTTGAAATTTGAAGGTTTTCGTAAATATAAATTACAATTACAATTTACACGTCACCCTTTTAACGTTACATATCTCACGTCTCATGTACCGGTTCTTACTTCTTTTGTTTCACTTCTGTAGTCTCACGTCTCATGTCTCAGGTATAAATTCCACCGATCACTAGTCTCATGTTGGAGTTTGCATGAATTTTGTCAATGTTCTCATGCCTCAGGGTTCAGGTCTCAAGTCTTAGATCTCAAGTCTCATGTCTTAGGTCTAATGTTACGTTTCTTATTGTCTCTAGTTTCAAAATTTCTGTAATAATCATTAAATTTAGTGGTGTTTTTTCGAAGCTTCAAATTGAAAAAATCCCTTCCGAACCGCTCTTATGTTACTGCAAATTGTTTTCATCACTCCTATAACATGCCTAATAATTCAACCCAGCTCCCCCGATTGAATAGCTACATTTTTTTCAACCATCATTTGCATATTTACCATACACAAATTTGTGCATATTTGCGGATGTTTGTTGATAGTGTGTATTTTCAACCGTTTGAAAAGTTCACATCGTGAAACGTTATAAATTTAACCATCCCGAATCATTTAAATTGGCTACGTTCCTGTTTGGCTCATCTGTCGATGCGCGCCAGGGTTGTTTTACAGGTAGGGAGTTACGAATCGATGTGCACATTACTGTGGCCATCGGGATGTTCCTCCGGTTGCCAAACCGTTGAGTGATTTATGCCGAACGATACTTCCGGTATGTTGTATGTATATTTATATCTAGCAGAATTATTTTCATTTAATGATTATTTCCCATCTCTTTGGCAAAAGTCCACTGTTTTTTTTTTGCGATTTTCGTTCCGTTTTGGGTTTTCCCTGCACGGCTATTGAGGCATTTGCTTTTCCAAACATCATGCCAGAGATGAGCCGTTTCAGATAATTAAATGAATTATTTTCATAAAAATTAAAATGCATAAAGCAGCCGATTAAAATGCACTTGCCCTGGGATAGAGTTATTCATTTGTATGCAATTACACTTTAAACGGTTAGTCTTTATTTGATTATGCAGTCTTAATTTGGAGGGGCAGATCGTTTTCTACTGAATGCTACTGACATTTGCTGTTTTGATGTATGGCGAGTTTTCTACAGGCATGGACAATTTGGGATAAATATAATTTTATATAATTTAAATAAATTTCGACTATTTTTTTTTCATTTTTATAGGTGATTTCCTTTTTTTAAAATATGTATTCATTTGAATCATTTCATCATTACATTTGAATTACATTATAACATTAAATTAGGTGTTCAGTTCAATAATGAACTGTTCAGAGTCCAATAGTTAACTAGATAACAAACATTGATTTATAAGACTTAAATTTGCTGAGCGAAATCAAGTATTCAATGTAGGATAACATCTTGTAATGGCCAAAAAAATTTGAAAATAAAACTAAAAACTATCTTAAAATTAAACTAGGGGAGATGGGGGCATAATGGCCACCTTAAGGAAAACGGTTATTTAACCATAGAAAATAGCTATAATATGGAGGTTACATTATTGTTTCGTGTTCAGACACTTGAAAAGCCTATTCCCCAACGGGCTGAAACTTGAAAAACTAGATGAAAACGTTAAAAAATGCCTTTTAAAAATTTTTGCCAAAAGCTGAAAACCAGCCACTGTGGAGGCATAATGAGAACCCCCCCTGAGGCAGTATGAGCACCATTAATCAGGGCAAGATGTGCGTTTTCTGCCGGGGAATCTAGCAGCGAATTCAATTCGATGAAGTCAGGTGAGTCGTAGATTCATCAAAAAAAGCAATAACAAAATAATCTAGGTATGTTTGTAGAATACAAACAATTTACGCACGCTCAAACATTATGTGCTTTGTTCGGAGGATGACGCTACTAGCCGTATAATGTAACAATAAAAAAATCGATCATGAATTGTAAATGGAAAAAAATCACCTCGAACAGAAATCTAACGCTAGTCTTTTGATTACCTCTCCGACACCTTACCAGTAGGCTAAATCGTCGGATGAAAACTAGTCAAGGTGTGGCGCTATAAATCAATTTTAATTCGCTGCTAGATTCTACGGCAGAAAATGCTCATTATGCCTCGATAATATGGTGCTCTATATGCCCCTAGTCAACAAATTTAAGTAAAATCATGTTTTAAAATTGATAAATGTGAAAAATTAAAAATTTTATGATGGTAAAAATTGAGAAACAATGTGTACATCATGTTGCAGTGCGTACATTATAGATCAAGGTTATTTTAAGATCATAAGAGCTTATTTCGTGGTGCTCAAAAATTATAATATTTTCGTAACTTGAGAACCAAGCTAGTTTTTTTTAAATATCTCTGTAAAGATGATAAGGAGATTCTTTTTTTTGTGAAAAATTAATACTATAGGAAGTACGAAACAAATACTCATGAAAATTTATTTAAGAAAATACGTACTTTCGTAGAAAAGAGTAGTGCTCATTATGCCCTGGGTGCTCGTTATGCCCTCATCTCCCCTAATTATGAAGAAAACGAATGTCTGCGATGGAAGACTGCATCGATTTGCCTCTGAATTAAAAATTTATTTTGTAGACCATCTCTTCGATCGATTCAATGCCCACAATCCGATAAAGATCTTCGGTGCTGTGCCAAAGTGGAAACCGGAAAAATTAAATTTTGTTGCAATCTGCTGCGTACCACCCGAAAATTTCGACCTTTGGCTGAAAGCGAAGTATCATCAGCAAATAATCTTCTACCTTTTCCTTCTGGTACATCAGGAAGATCAGAAGTAAAAATACTGTATAGAATTGGCCCAAGTATACTGCCCTGAGGGACACCAGCTCTAATGGGTGTCCTTTCAGAGCATGAATTTTGATAGCTTACTTGTAAGGTTTGGCTAGTCAAATAATTTTGAATAATTTTGGTGAGATATACAGGAGAATCAAATCGAGCTTATTTAGCTACTAAATCCTTTTGTCAAACACTGTCAAAAGCTTTTTCAATATCTAGAAGAGCAACACCATTTGAAAAACCTTTAGTTTGCTAGCGTTAATCATATTAGTTACACTCAAAAGTTGATGTGTAGTAGAATATCCATGACGAAAACCAAATTGTTCATCAGGAAAAATAGAATTCTGATTAATGTGAAACATCATTCTATTCAAAATAACTCTCTCAAATAGTTTACTTAAAGAAGGAAGCAAACTAATTGGTCGATAACTTGAAGGTTCTGAAGCACTTTTTCAAGGTTTCAAAATTGGAAATACTTTGGCATTTTTCCATTTATGAAGAAAATAAGCCAAGTGAAAACATTTATTGAAGATTTAAACTTAAAAATTTAAAGTGCTTTTAGGCAACTTTTTAATAAGAATATTGAAATTCCATCTTCCCCCGGAGCTTTCATATTTTTTAATTTTTTGAAAATCAATTTAAGTTCAACAATATTTGTCTTGCAAGAACTTTCCAATACATTTCGTTTAGAAAGAATATCATCAAATTCTAGGGGAATTTGAGCATCAACGCTTAAATTAAAATCATGAATAGACTCAAACTGTTGGGCTAATTTTTGAGCACTTTATGCGTTAGTTAAAAAAGTTTATCTTATTCTTTCAAAGTAGGAATTGGCTTCTGGGGCATTTTCAGAATTTTAGTTAAAGTAAGTTTTTATGTCCTCTACTGCTTTTGCAAAAATTTTATTACGAATAAAATTTAAACAACGTTTGATCTCTTTTTGAAGGTCGCAATAAATAAATTTCAAATAAGGATCCCTAGGTCGTTGATATTGACGTCGACGAATGTTTTTCAGTCGTATCAAAAATTGAAGATCATCATCGATCAAAGGTTGATTAAATTTATGTTTAACTTTGAGTGTTGAAGCGGCTTTAGCATTGACTATTGAAGTTTTCAAATTTTCTACAGCCAAATCAATATCTCCTATTGAATTCAGTGGAACGTTTACATCTAAAATACGTCCAATAAAATCATTATATCGCTCCCAGTCAGTTTTTTGAAAGTTAAAAGTTGATTTTGAAAGGTTTTCAATGAGACTTTGGGATAAAGAAAAAATTACTGGAAGGTGGTCTGAATCGAGGTCCGCATGGGTGACTGGTGGATTCCATCACAAGCTTGATCGCGGAAATCATACTATGGCGTTCAATAATTGTGTGCTGTTCGATCGTCTACAACAAAGTTGTAGACCTTTTTCGTCTACAACAAAGTTGTTTACAAACAATGCTATGGAGTTCCAATGGGTTCGCCTCTCTCGGGACTTACTTTGAAGTTGTTTACAAACAATGCTATGGAGTTCCAATGGGTTCGCCCCTCTCGGAACTTACTTTGGAGAAACTGGAGAACGAATGTCTACGACAACTAAAGGAGAGGCAAATCGAAATGATACTCTATCGTAGGTATGTAGATGATTGTTTTTGCGTTGGCCTGAATGATCACATAGCAGTGATTCAAGAAACTTTTAACAAATTCCATAACAAACTCCAGTTTACTATCGAGTTAGAAACTGATGGAAAAATAAAGTTTCTCGACATGCTACTAAAAAGAAATAATACAAAAATAGATAAAACTTGGCTCCCAAAACAAAATTGTGGTCGATATCTGGATTTTGAATCAGAAAGCCCACACACCCATAAACGCAGTACGGTCATTGCTTTAATTGATCGCGCTATAAAATTAACAGATGCAAAGAATAGGCCGGAGATGATTGAAAAAGTAAAAAACATTCTTATTAGAAACAACTACCCGACTTATTTTACTGATTCAATCATAAAGGATAGGGTTCATAAACATTATAACACACTACAAAACAATAAAGAAATTGGATTCAAAAGATATATTTCGAAACCATATGTACCATGTTTGAGCGAAAAACTACAAAAAGTATTAGCTAAACATGATATGACTCTAGCTGTAAAACCAATAGAAAAAATAAAACACGAAGTGTTCTCAAAAATGAAGGACCCTATTCCTAAAGAAGAACAACGCAACGTAGTCTATTCCATCCCATGCAAGGATTGCCAAGATTTAGTATACATTGGCCAAACAGGTAGAATGCTTGGAAAAAGATTGGATGAACATGGAAAACTGATAGAAAAAAAATGAACCAAATCTGGATTAGCACAACACGCAATAGAAGCGCAACACTGCTTCGATTTAAAAAAAAACGAGAATTCTCGAAAGGAACTTGAGAGTTCGGGAAACGAGAGAGGCAGCCGAAAACCTACACATATAAATCAGAGGAAAAGAGTGGACAGCGAATCAACAAACCGATATCGGAAAATTAGCTACCTACACAACGGTCTCATAGCGAAGCTGACAGGAGAGACAGTAAACAAACCAACAAGCAGCTGAGTGGAGCAAACTTGTGCTGTTTTACTGTTTTTGTAAGTGAAGTGGAGAATATTTTGTAAATTTAAAAAATGTAATTTAATTTAAAAAGTTCAAAATTTCTAATAAAAAATATTTTTAGACGTCTGATGATGGGTGAAGAGAAGTAACCCGAAACGTTACGTAAAGATAACAAATAGTTGTTTTACTCACCGAGAAAATCAATAAGTGATAACATATAAAAGGAACCGGTGATTAAGTCTTGTCAAGTATCATAATCTGCAGAGCAGTCATTTAATAAAATATTCCCATTAGAATTCGATAAAATATTATTCCAAGTTCGGTGTTTAGCATTAAAGTCACCAATAATAAAAAAAATCGATTTATTTCTCCCATTTCCCATCAAAAATTTACCATTCACCGCTACAGGCAAACATGCGGCAATAATTATAATTTTCCCCATACACGTTTCTTATTCAATTATAATTGCTTCTGAGACTTTTGTATTGAAAGAAGGAAGGAGTCTAAATTTGAGACGACTTTTGATGACAATAGCTACACCCCTACCTTTTCGATCTAGTCGATCATTTCGCAAAATTTTAAAGAAAGCATTGCTTTTCAAGTTATTGTCCGGCTTTAAAAAAGTTTCTGTGATAGCAGCAATATGTATGTTTTGGGTTTTCAAAAATCAAAAGAACTCATTTTGGTTAGCCAGCAAAGGTTCCAATTCAGCCAGCGTTCCAATTCATAATGGGGCTTATTCTGCGAGGCGAGTGACGTGAAGTGACTTGGTTTTTTAGAGTCACCGTATTCTAGCAGGCGAATGCCGTGACTTCAATGAACTTTAGGTGACTTGAATGAACTTTTTTAAACTGTCACCGTATTCTCAGAGGCGAATGGCGTGACTCGAGTCGGTGGCAAGTGACTTTTGGAGTCGTTACCTATTCAGCAAGTGACTTGAAGAAAAAAATCTGAAAAATTTAACATAACAGTCCAAAATTTCTTCAAATTTGTGTAATTGGGTAGCTTCAAACATTCTTATATGTTTTTTTAACTTACCAGGTTGATAAACTGAAGATTTTAATTCTTTATTGTTTAATTGCATCATCCATATATCTGATTTTAAGAACTCAACTCAAGTTTTTGAAAAAAAATATTGTTACTTTAGTCTAAGGCTTAAAAATAAGTTTAAAAAATATTCTAAACTTTCAAATTGAAATTTCAACCAAATTTTAAATCAGTTATTAAAATGTTATGGAGAATTTTGAGTAAAATTCTAAGAATATGGATAAATTACGAAACACAAATTAAATTTCACATTCGTATTCTAGATCAACATCTTATTTGTAACTGTAATCTCCAGTATTTTGTATTTGAAACTGCATAATATTCTTGAGAATTTGAACCTGAGCTCTTGAGTTAAAATCGAAGGTTTGAAATCTGGAACTGACTATGGGAATCTTGTATAGTTTTTTATTAATCTTTAGTTTCATTCAGAATCATGTCATCAAAAAAACCAAAAGTTTTCTAATGATTTTCGTTTATTTTCTTTACAAGAGAATTCAACACTTTTCGTTCTTGAGATAATTAAGCATAGTTTTCTCAAATAATCCGTAGTTGCTGTTATTCGCCCAGAATTCTGTCGATCATGGGTCGGCTTTTCGTTATCTTGGGAACGGAAAAAAACTTGTGGTTCGTTGGTACTTTCACTAATTTAGGCGCTTTTTCGCCTGATTGATGATCTTTTTCACTCAACGGCTGGAAAAGGGAGTGAAAGTAGGAGGCAGTTCTGTAAATAAAAGATAATTTTTATTTTCAAATTTAATTATATTGAAAGATAAGTTTTACCACGTTTTACTTACGGGCTAAGCGCTTTTCGGAATAAGTACGTCAGCAGTCCAAGGCCGTTCAGCACCTGGTCACACAGTTTAAAAGCCATCTGTGGCATTTTTATTCTTTGCCGAATAATTATTTGTTGCGGAGGACAGTCGCCAACGACTTCAGATATCCGGATTGAACTTCCTGGAACCGATAACTTTCGATGTGCGCTGAAGGCATTCAATATTTTTCGGCCGCGAACTTTTTGTTTTGGTTTCAGTTTTTGACAGTTCGCGAGGTTCAATCTGTTCATCGCGAATGAATTCTGCAGCAAAAGCCAACGCTGTGCAAGGGCAGGTGATGAACACATTTCCTTGTAATTTTGGTATTCACAAAAACGAAGTGAAATGTTGATTTTTCGTTAATAAAGACAAAATATTCTACAGCTGAAGTTAGGCGGAAAACCCAAAAATGATTTTCCGCACTGAGCGAAACCTATTTTTCTTTGAAATTTTTAACCTATTGTTCAAAGTTGTACGTCAATTAGATTTGTTTTGGGTCACCTGAGTATGTATGCTCGTTGGACCAAATTTATTTCTGATGAATTCCGACGAACGGTCAATCCATAAGGTGAATCGGATTTCTCAGGTATAACATTTTGTTTTTGTGCTATGTATAAGTAGTTCTAAAAGTTAAGCGAGTTATTATATCACTGTTATTTAAAAACTCCTAATCTATATATATAAAACAGGGAGAGAGACAGACCATACAGAAATGTGCGAACACGCAAAACTCTTCACTGGATCATCCGATTTGCATGCGATTTTTTTTGTTGTGTTCGTCTTCACGCGAAGAATAACACAACGGAGAGATAATTTCGAAAATGGTTTTGTGGAATTTGAAAATTAATTTTTAGTATTTATTCGTATCAAATAAAAGTCATGGCACCCCATTTCCATTTCTTTTTTCATTCGAATCACCCAGAGTAGGAAGGCGCCAAAAGCACTCAAGGCTTACTGATGTGCATCCATCTCTCTATAGGAAGTTTTGGCGCCCATTTTCATTGCAATTGTACTTTTCACGTGGCACCAGTAAAATGGATACTTGGATGTGATTTTCCCTATGGGGTTCCGCAACTACGAAGCATAGCAAAGCCTGTACGGAGAATATTGACAAAATTTGAAATTTTTTGCATCAGAATCAAGGCAATTCTAAGATTTTTTTTAGATGTTTGTTCATTCACCGTTAATTATTTTGAAATGTCATATTCTTTTAGCAACTCAAGCAATATGGTTGTAAAATTTCCAATAGACTCAAAACAACTTAATGAGATTGAATTGAAACATTTCATTATCAAATCATTTTTTATGAGTTTTGGTAACACCAGTAGAAAGTCATATTACTGGTAAAAGATCATCTTAAATTATTTTTGTTGATTTTATCCAGTTAGTTTGAGAATTGAAGGCTATTAATTTTGTAATTCCAAGTAAATTGAATTATTTTCATAAAAACGGATTGTAGGATCAGGGAACATTGGAAAATCTACACTACCTTTCATGCTCAGTGGTTGATCGGAACTTTTGAAAATTTTAGCTTTATATGATTTTATCTTGATATTAGATCCAACTCTCAATTTCAAAAGTCAGAGAAAAGGATCGTAATCAATAATATCATCAAGTACTAAAAACTTGAAAGAATATAAAAATTAAATTTTAAGTAAAAAGCATACCACCTAAAATTTCGAGCATTTAAGTATAGAGAAAAATCTGAACCAATGCACAAAAATACAAAAAAAGTTTCGTACCAGATATAAGATCTAAAAAAACAATCTGTCAAGCATAAGTAAATTAAAGAATATAAACACTTAAATTCGACCAAAAAAAATAAAATCAAGATCATCGAAAATCCAGCTTTTAAATTAACGTTTTAATATAACTGAAAATCCAGATTCATAAATCCAAATTAAGAATATTGATTCAAATTAACAATAAAATTCAGAATTAAATTTAACTGTCTGGATTACAGTATCTTATCTTACGATCATAAACTATAAATTTAAGTAATTTGTGGATATTTTGAATTTTTATTCCGAATACTCAAAATAGATTTGTTTTCATTCAGGGTTTGCCTGTTAAGAGAAAAATAATCTAAATACAAGAAAGTTTAATTTTTTTTTCTAAATTCTTTAATTATTAGTGCAATTTGCCAATCCCTAACTGAAAATTGAAAAAAATATAATGATGACACAAATTTCGAAGACATTTTCAAACATTATATTGATTAGAAAAGTGTTGCTGTAAAATGAAATAAATAGTAACTTTTTCTGAATTGTTAAATATTTGTCAAACTCAGCTCTGTAAATTCACAATAAGATTCAATTAGTGTATTTAGTGCAAAGTCCGAAATAAAGACATTTGAAATAATAAAAAAAATTAAAAATTTATTTTATATTAATTATTCTTTAAATGTTCCGGGTCCATTTTTTTATTTTTCTGTTATGACGACCATGTTTAAAAGAAACTGTAATGTATTTAAATACAGAGGTTAACACAAATCAAAACTACAACTCTATTTATGACGACTCCAGCAAAAAAGATCCATTTTCTGTTGAAATCAATCTTCAACATTTTTAAAACACTTTATCAGATAGGAGTTTTTGAATAAGAATGATGACTAACCTAATTTGAAACTTGATAGATTAAGCGTTCTTAAGTTACCGGAACTGATCATAGCAGAACTTTATTACAGCTACCTCCATAAGAAAATAAGTTCGCTAAACAAAAGTTAGCGAACTTATTAGAGCAAATCGTATGAGAGTTTTTGTGTCACGAGCTGCCGTTTTTGAATATAAATTAATGTATGATATTTTCCATTCCATTAGCGGTTTTTTGAATGAACTTAAAGTAAAGAAATTCGAATAACGAACCATAATTCTCGATTTTTTTTCTGATACAAAGGTATCCACTAGCTTTTATACACTTAAAAGGAAGGCTGACTAAGGAACAGTGCTAAAATATAAAAAAATACTCAAAAATTACAGGCTTAACAAAGTTTGCCGGGTCAGCTAGTAAAAAATAAAATAAAATTATCATCCAACGTGTTTCGTTTTATGGTATTAAAAGGAGATTTATTGATTTCAGTCACACGCAAACAACGAACATTTAAGTGACTATTGATTAGATAGAAAGAATTTTGAGTTCCTTCTTTTGTCACTCGGAGTATATTTATAATTCACAAATTGAGCAATTCGCTATACAGGACCGACCCGAAAGGGAAATCTGTTCTCGAGAGCGATCCTACAAAATCCTCATTCCTTTGCTCAAGTCAAACAAAATTTAATCCTTTCTTACTAACACGTTTAATATATAAAAAGCAAAGTTTGTAGAATAACGACATTTCCAAATGTTTGATAACAATAAAGGTTAAGATGCCTTTTTAGACATTTGAAACATCATATTTAAGAAAAGCAATACTGAAAATGCTATATATGTTTTATTATTCTTTAAAAAAAGAATCTTCAATATTAAAGTTATCTTAAAAACTCAATTGTTATAACCAGTCCAAAACAAACGCAATCATAAAAAAATATTCCTCTATTTGAACTAAAAATTGCATCCAATCTTCAAATTTAATAGTCCGAAAGACTTTGATCTTGGTCTGAACTTTTGATTCTGAATATTAATAAACAATATGAATTTTTAAATCTGAATCTGAAAAATATTTATTTCAATTTCAAATCTGTAATTAAATGTAAATCTGTATTTGATCTTTTTTTTTGAAATTCTCTATAGCTATTTAACCTTTTTATGCGTACAAAAATGCAAATTCCAATTCTCAACCAGAACTGGAACTAAAGACAATTTTAATTTTGCTTAGGAATTTACAGCATGTTCGAAGAAGATTGTTTTGTTTTATTGAAGTCCTACATTGGGTTTGGTTACAGAAAAATTTAATTCATTATTTTCAAATTCTTGATTGTGACGTCATCCAAGAAATTGAATATCACACTACCTGCTTTGAATGTTCCTTACATGTTTGACAGTTCACATGGTGAACCCGATGAAACTGGTTCATTGCCTTTGGAACGTCTAAATGAACATCAAGCCACCGAGGCAATGAACTAGTCACCTAAAGTGAGTCGCCTCTCGGAATACCCCGACTAGAGTCACGTGACTACGACTAATGTGACTCCGAGTCACTTCATTCGCCTCGCAGAATAAGGCCCAATATTTAAACACCTATTTGGATCCATGAGGGAATCGTAAAGTCATAATTGTATTGTAAGCATAATTAAAGGAAGTTTGAAAAGCTACAAACAATGAATTAGATTTCAACATGAGTTGCATCATTTCCATTAAATTTTGATGCAAAAATTTTAAATTTTCCTCAGTAATCTCACCCAAATCAACGAAATTGTTAGGATCAGATAATAAAGGAGTAGAACAGGTATTTTTATTTCTGGCATTTTCTTAAGTTGGAAAACCTTATTTTTCTAAAAACCTTGATCAAACATTGAGATTCAAGTAGTCAAGATACACTCCTGAAGACGTTACTTACAAATTCGTAAAAAAATTGGGTGAGTTTTGAACCAAATACAAAGCGTTTTTAAACCCCGGAGGTTGAAAAATTTAAAAATAACTCAAAATTGTGTTGCCTCTTATCCTTCCTTCACCCTTCTATCTGAAAGCTTCGAAAAAATTTCAATCTTGTATCTTGCTGTTTTTTCACAAGAATCTGTATGCACGTTTTATTTTTTGTTTTTCTGGTTTGAATTTTCCGGTTAGATTTATTGCATAAAAATTGAAATTTATTTGATTTCAAAAATGAAGAAACTAGTTCTTCAAAATTCACTGTTGTATAAAACCCTACTTTTCTCGTCATAATTTTTGGACAGAAAAACATCTGAGACCACCGAATAAATTTAAAATAGAATGGAAACGATTAAAAAATTGGAAAAAATGCATAACAGTTATTGGTTTACAAGAATGGCCAAACAACCATCCGGAGCCACTTGTGCTCCGCAGTTGGTTCCCGGCGATAGGGCTATTCGGTTTAAACTGATTGCAATAAAAGCTGAAAGAACAGCATGGCAATTCTAGTCGGCCAGCTAGCAATGTCAGCAGACCAAACAATATCCGTGTGGATATAAATTTAACTCTCTGCTCGATTTAACGCGACTCTTTCTACAAGACAACAGATGCATCCGTGCCAATAGTTATCTACCTTTGAACTTACTCTGTATGTTGAGCTGCCTACACAATCATCACATGGAAACTGTATCGATTTGATTTCAATTTTGCTGTTCCGATATCCTTCCTTTCGTTCGGTAGTAGCTAAAGGGTGCAACCGATCCAATCCGATGCCGTACAGCTGTGCACACCTGGAATTACAGGAAATTGTCGTATCCGGAATGCATCCCCGATTATGGTCCGATCGGTTCCCAGGAAGTTTGGAATATCCGGGTCCCGTAACCAATCCCTGTGAATTATCGGAACCGAGCTACCGCAACCGCATGAAGCCATGAAGTGAGTTTCTGTGGTTTTTGGAACATTGTTGACGCGAACGATTCCAGCCGCTGCTGCTCAGAGTGGTTGTGCTTTGGTGCTGCTACCAGCCTTTGATATTTGGGAGGAATATCTGAAAATGAAGGCTTCGTTTGAGCGGGCTCAAAAAATTGCACCAATATCCGGAAGCATTGAACTGACATGCTGGACAGATTTCAAATTTTGCCAAAAGCAATTTGAATCAACTTCAGAGCGTTTCTCTAGCATCGAATGGTTCAACCAATTATAGCCGGAAGATGCCTTACTGAAATGCGTCTCTCTAAATGATGGGCCGCTCACTCCATACTTCAATTGAATTCCCCCCCTTGGATAAAAAAACATTATTTCAACGACCACCAGCCAGCATGACTAAGTAATGACTCAGTCCCACATCATGGAAAACCATTATTTTCGGTTCATATACATCGACGTGGCACGAATAATTTACTATGTCATAATAACTATCGGGGAAGCGAGCTTCGGCAACTTTTTTTACAACCAGGAGACCAAAGATTCCATTCAGGGACCCCTTTCAGCGCCAGGTCACTTTCCCGGGCATGTCGATTCCTTTGCTTGCTAGTGTTGGAAAACCGAAAATTTAAGCGGTCTGGCTCAGAACCATTCCAATATCTCAATTCCCCGATGACCTGAGCTCGTTGCAGCTTCCCTTCCGTAGCTGGACCAACCAACTGAACGACGACGACTCGAGGAAGTAAGCTTGGGTTTTTTTCTGTCGTCATTCTTCTTTCTTGCTTCTATTCATCCCCAGTTCAGTTGCGATTATGTTTCACCGTGCTCTATGCATCCGGTTCCAGGGGGCAGCTATGAATGTACCATACCAAGGCATCGGTAGCTAGGAATAAGTACTATCCAGAACATCGAAAGTTGCCCCTGTACCTGCCATACCTACTGCTACTAGTAACGGCGAATGGAAATGAAATATTGTGAATATTCAGCGCTGAAAAGTAGTTTGTGGACGTGGTCGGTTGTTCCATTAGAGATGGCTTAAATTTTATATTGAATGCAGGCTGATTTATCCGATTTATTCGGCCAGATTTTATGTTATGGAAACCATTTCATTGTGAGCAGAGACAGGTCAGCCAGTAAGCGGAATACTTTTAAAATACTTTTTAAACAAAGTTAATTGAGCTCAAGCTAAATTTATACGATTTTTTTTTATCGGCGCAGAGTTTCATACTTATCACGTATCAAACCTGTCGCAATTCAGAATGTTTTTGTTAAAAACCATATAAAGGTCAAATATAAACTTTTTTTTCTTTTTCTCGGGATTTTTATCCCGAAGGATGATTCATCCCTCATCACATATGAACAAAACTTAGGCATTATTATAAAACATAAGGAGTGACTCGAAAATTAACTATAAACATATTTGGGCCTTCTTCTTACTAACGCGTGAACGCGCACAACTGTGCTCACCTTTATGCAGCATCTTGATCTGTCAAGAGTGAACCAGCGCTTTGTTTACGTTTGAAACATTCGTTTCTCCCTAAATTTCGCGAATTAAAAAAGAAGTTAATATTCGTGTGTTGGGTACTTGGATGCGAGAGAAGGGCATCTCGATAAATGAAGTGGCGAAACGTTTCGGCATTCATCCGACGAGCGTAAAATTCATCATCCACAAGTTCGGGGAACACTATACGTTCGATGATTTGCCGGGAAGAGGCAGAAAACCAGGACCATCTGTTCCAAATCTGGACCGTAACGTAATCAACCTCATCAACCGGAACCGATCAATGTCCATACGGGATTTGGCGAAAAAAGCTGGGGCATCGATCGGAATGGCACAGCGGATCAAGAAGCGGAACAACCTGAAGACATACAAGAAGCAGAAAGTGTCCAAACAAACGGCTGAACAAAAATCACGAGCCAAAACCAGTGCACGGAAGCTGTATCATCGGATTTTGCAGAAGCCAAATGCGTGCATTCTCATGGACGATGAAACTTATGTAAAAGAGGATTCCAGAACTCTTCCGGGACCACAATTCTACTCTGCAGCTATTGGGGAGTATGTGAGTGACCACGAGAAGTCGATTGAGGTGGGAAAATTTGACCAGAAAGTGTCTGTGTGGCAGCCAATCTGCTCCTGCGGATTGAGGTCGGCGAGTTTCTTTTCAAAAGGAACAAAAAATTCCTATATCTATCAAAAGGAGTGTTTGCAGAAAAGGTTGCTGCCACTATATAAGAAACACACGACTCCACCATTGTTCTGGTCGGATTTGGCGTCAGCCCACTACGCTTAATCCACTCCTAGATGGTTTGATGATAACGATGTAGATTTCGTTGAGAAAGATATTAACCCACCAAACTGCCCCGAGCTTCACCCCATAGAACGATATGGGGCTATCGTCAAAAGAGTTTTCAAGAAGGATGGTAAGGCCAACAGGACCATGACGGTTTTCAAGAAAAATTGGAATGCTGCGTCCAAGAAGTGTGATCAATCAGTTGTACAAAACCTTATGAAAAGCGTCAAATCGAAAGTCCGGAAGTATTACCAATAATTACATTTTTACTTGTATTTCTTTATAAACTGTAAGAATAAGCTTTTTAAAACACTTCGGAAATGTTCCGGCCCTCAAAACCAACTTTCATATCTATATATATAAAAAGCAATTTCTGTGGGTTTGTTTGTTTGTTTGTTTGTTTGTTTGTTTGTTTGTTTGTTTGTTTGTTTGTTTGTTTGTTTGTTTGTTTGTTTGTTTGTTTGTTTGTTTGTTTGTTTGTTTGTTTGTTTGTTTGTTTGTTTGTTTGTTTGTTTGTTTGTTTGTTTGTTTGTTTGTTTGTTTGTTTGTTTGTTTGTTTGTTTGTTTGTTTGTTTGTTTGTTTGTCCTCTATAGGCTCAGCCATCTTAAGAGCTAGAGAGCTGAAATTTGGCATGGCTACTCATTAGGACCAGGAATGATGATAAATGTTTTCAGATTTTTGGATGACTCCTTCTTAAGGGGGTCGTCCATACAAGACAAATATTGTTTTCGCGATATTGACTTTATTTTTTGTCGGATTGTGAAAAAATTTGCACATAGAGGTTTTGAGAGATGAGGAATTGATTCCAGGTATTGAATTTTGTGTCAGGGGTCGGCTAAAGGGGTCGTCCTTATGAACTGTTCAGTGTTTTTACTATTCTGACGTTATGATGCATTGGATTGATATGAGAATTTGCCAGTGAGTGTTTTGAGGGACGAGCAATCGATTCTATTTATTAAATTTAGGGTCAGGGGTCGACCAAAGGGGTCGTCCATATCAACTGTTCAATGTTTTTGCGATATTGGCGTTATTATCGATTTATTTTTGATGAAAATTTGCATAAGAGTATTTTGAGGAACGATCAATCGATTCCAGGTTTCAAATTCAGGGTCAAAGGTCGGCCAAAGGAGTCGTCCATATGACCACTATTTTTGCGATATTAATGCTTAAATACATTGGATTAAGATGGAAATTTGGTACGTGGGAGTTTCAAGGAACGAGTAATTGATTTCAGGAGTCAAATTTTAATTCAAAGGTCTGCGAAAGGGATCGTCCATATGAACTGTTCAATGTTTTTGGGGTATTGACGTTATTATGCATTGGATAGAAATGAAAATTTTCACATAGAAGTTTTGAGGGACGCTCAATTGTTTCAGATTTCAAATCTCGAGTCAGGTGTCGGCAAAAATGGTCGTTCATATTATCTGTTCACTGTTTTTGCTATACTGGGGGTTATTTTGCGAGTCGAGTGACGTGACTCACAAAATTTAACTTCTTTTTCCTGACTCCAGGAAATGTTTCAGAGAAGAAATATTAGTATGAATGAGCTCAAAAATCGATCACAGGACATTTGAGCTGAAACATCTAGCCTAGAGTGGTTTCTGGAGTCGGAACAATGATGTGAAATTTTGACTCTCTGAATAAGCCCCATTGTCTTGGTTATACATCGGATTATTATGAAAATTTGAACATGAGAGTTTTAAAGCATATGTTTTTGATTTCACGAGTCAAATTAAGACAAGGAGTCAGTAGAAGGGTTTGTCATATTATTTTCAATTTTTTTTTTGCAATCATTACGTTGTTAAACACGAGAGTTTTGCAGGACGAGGAATCAATTCCTGAGAACAAACTTTCTATTAGACGACAGAAAAAGGGGTCGTCCACATTTACAATTTAATGTTTTTTCAATAATGGTTTTATTATGCATGATATCCAGATAAAAATTCATTCACGGGTGTTTTACAAAACGAATAATTGATTTTTGAATTAAAATTTTCAACCAGACGACAGAAAAGGGGTCGTTCATAGTACCTTTATAATATTTTAGACATAATTTCGTTGTTATGCATCCAACAAGACAGAAATTCGTTCACGAGTGTTCTTTTCGACGGTCATTCAATTTCCTATTTTAAATTTCCGTTTGGTAGACAAGCAAGTAGGTCGCTTGCAAATTCTGTTTAGTATTTTAAGCAAAGCCCCTTGGAACATCATATGGGAAAACATTAATTTTAAACAATCTCTTTCGAAGACCGTGCAATAATTTTTACTTTTCTAAACGACTTGATCCCGAACAAAAATAAATTGAAACAGTACAATATTGGTAATCTTGCTAACATTAGTTATGAGTCATGTAATTTAACAGACACGAATGAGCATAAAATAAAAATTTGTCCAAAATCAAAAGTTATATGGGACTGGAGCTCATCTATCGTTAAAAATAAGTACAAAATTAAATGTCGTGACTTGGAGGAAATATTGTTTCATCCGGTATCAGGGAAGTCCAAAAAATTCAAGGCTTCATTGTGGTTGGCGGCAAAAGCAATTTCTTACAACTTGAGGGTAAAAGAACCCGATTTTTACATTTTTAAAAAAGAAATAAGAGATGCAAGGTGGAACAAAAGAAGGTGGTTTGTTAAAGAATTTGGAACCAAATAAAATATTTGTTAGTTCTCTTTTTATTTATGTTGTACTAGCTGACCCGTTGTGCTTTGCTACACCTTCCAAAAATAAATGTAATTTGTAAAAATTTATTCAAATTAACATTTGAGCATTTTTTTAAATCAAACCTCAAAATACTTCAGAACCAAAAACATTGAAATGAGAGCTGCAGTTGCAGTTCTGAATTGCAATTCAAAGATGGTATATATTATTTACTGAAACTTGATCTCTAAACTCGTTTTTCAAGAACTGAAATTTGTACTCTGTACCCAAAAAAACCTTTTTAAATATGGTCCCTTCTTTGAAAATCTCTTTATCTTAAATTTACATAGGAGCACCCCCATCTTTTCCAATTTTGTCCCCTACTGCTTGAAGAAGGTAGGCAAATTTAACCGGCTCGAGTTTACATAAATTACTAATTGAAAGAAAAAGTTTCGCATATTGTAATTTATTGCAAATTGTACTTTATGGAGATAGAATTTTTAAAACCGATGAATAGCGTGAATCGAGACAGTTTTTTTGAGTACATTCCTAATATTCTGTATTACGAGCACTTCAAGCTCCTGATAAGCTTTAGATGGGGTATTTTTTGGAGTTGAAAAAATAAGCTATAGAAATTTGAAAACAAAAAACGATGAAAAGGATTTTTAATAACCATTTTCAAACAGCTTTTTTCACCATCCTCGCCTACGAAGCAGTTTGAATATCTATCCTTTTTGCGCCAAAATTATGTTATAAAAATGTTTCGCCAAATTCAAACTCGTGGACATGAGACATTATAGCTTGAAGTTTTCCCAAACAACACTTATCATGGTAATAAAAAATATATTAAATTTGTTATGTATTAAATACAGTGCAAATTTCTTTTTTTTATAGTAACTGCAAAAAATATAAATATTTAAAAAAAATATCAGTTGCATCACTAAATAAGTTCACAGCGTTTTTTTTATATTCTTTTTGAAAGCTAAATATTCAAAAATGTTGGCAAAATCAAATTTCTAAGTTAACATTTGTCCCGTATATTGGGGCAAGTGTCAATGAAAAGCTTATTTACAGATGCGTCAGAGTAATGGCTTTAAAATGAATTTAAACGTATTCCTGTTTTGTGTTCTATCCAGTTTCACTGATATATCTGCAGTATTCCTGTAGTATAAATTTATGTTTGTTACCCCACTTTTAACGATTGCTGTTCAAAGGGAATGACCTTCATTTACAAAGACATTTAAGAATTGTCAATATCCGCTTCAGTTTCAACATTCGGAATACCCCTTCTGGTCTTTCCAACATATTGAATCATTTTGAAGATGAATTTTTTAAAAGTTCGACGTTTGTCCTTGCCCCACCGTGTAAGTTGACAGGAGGGAATATTGTATTTATCACTCTAAGGGTTTACTAAAAATTTCTCAGAAAAATTTTGCGTCCAGTTGAATATCAGTTCTCAAGTCTCGCTTTTCAAAAACGATGAGGATCAAAAGTCTCTTTCGTGCAGCCATGAAACACAAAAACACTTTTCATATTAAGTACGTACTTAAATTAGTATGTAATCAAAAAGTACGATGGTTTTTTCAGAATAATTTAAAAAAAGCCCCCATATTCATTTCTAAATTCGTTTTCGTTGTGTATCTGGGCCGAAGTAACAATATCTAGAAGAAAACATAATTTTTAATTTTTTTTAACAGAAAAAGTTAAACGTTTGAACATGTTCTAATGTTACTTGAATGAAAAGTCGAATGCTACCTACATTAACACGAACTAAATATGCTGATAAAATACCAATCCGTGTCACATCTAGGCGTTATTTATTACCACGTGCAATTAAGCAAGAAAAAACACATCTAGGTTGCATATCGCCCCCACGTGCATAAGAAACATAGGTACTTGGTTGAGAATCAGGCGCCTGTTTTTTAAATAAGTCCAGCGATCAATGAACAGTATGCTTTAGCTACTATCCACTTATGACGACATTTGCTTGACCATAGAGACGAAAACAAACCCTTCAAATAAAAGAAAATCTCTAAAAATGGATGCCATGACTTTTCAATTTCAGATTTTGGCAAAAAAATGTATATGTTTTATTCGATCGGCAAAATTTCAATCTGGGTCTCATCTAGGCATCATTCATAACCATGTGCTGTATAAATGAGCTAGGAATCAAGTAGAAAAAAAATCACATCAAGGCTTCATATCGCCACCCAGGGCCGTAGGAAGAACCGGCTCATGGGGGGGGTTTTGATGACAATTCTTTTCCTTTAATATTTTTGCTTGAACAATGCATACACAAGTGAAAAAATGTACATGTACTAAGTACGAAAGATTCAAGTTAAAGTTATTTTGCATTAAAAGTTATTTAATTTTGAAAATTAGTCCTAGGAGATGCCATTTTTTAAATGAAGCTGTAAAAAATATAGGTACTTGTGATATAGTTCAGTTGGTAAATCAGTTGCCTTCTGAGCTGATGTCCGTGAGTTTGAGCCTAAGAGTTAACATCGAACACAATTGTTCCAGATAAGTGATAAAAGTCGCGAGTGGCACAATGATGTAGAAACGACTATCATGATCGAAACAAAAAAAAAAGGATTTTTAACGCTTCATTTAGAAAAAAAAACTTATTTACTTACTTACATTAGGGAGCTAATTCTTTTGAATCACTTTTTCAGCATGGGTGAAAATGTATCAAATATTTAGCAATAAAAGAAAGAAGTAAGGTTAACTGTTCAAATAAGGTTTATTTTCTACTTTTGTTAACTCGATAAAAATTTAAAATTTTTGTTAGATCCTGTGATTTTGAAGAATGAAGAATCTGCCATAAATGTAAATAATGTTAAATAAAATTTCCAGCTGAATTTTTACCTGAGGATAAAAATCAAGTTGAAAAATGATCATTAATTTTTTTTATATTTCATAATTATATTCCTGTGATCCCGTAAAAATTTAGATCTAGATATTAAAAAAAAACAGATTCTTTGAAATGAATCCAGATCTAATTTTTTATGTGTGATTTTTATCAGGTTTGTGTTTCCAAACTGACTTTGATTGATTTTTTTTAAACTAAGAATCAAAGTTATGAAACTGCAATCTCCTCCAATTTGAATACTTAATGAAATTTGAACATTGATATTTTAATTTTGATTATAAAACTTAAATTTGAGCTAAATCTGGATACAAACCTGGAATATTATTTCGTAGTCTGAATTCTGCATTTTGAACCAAAAATCAAAACCTTAATCTTAATTCCAGATAACAAATCCTATGAATTTGAAACCAAAAAGCAAAATTTGTATCAGAACCCTTAACCAGAAATATTATATTTGATTCTGAACTTATTGTTTTCAATATGATTCTTTTCAATAATTTATTCGTAATTGAACTTGTAAATTTAAATAACATATTGAATGATGAAATTGTTTAACATTTTTCAATTCTGAACTTTCTTATGTTTACACTTTGCATTAAAATTAAGGATAAAAACTTCAGACCCAAACCTAAACCCCATATTCCGAAATTCATCATATTTTAGATTGAAATGCATCACCAAAGTTCGAAGCAGGATTCTATACCAAAGATGATGCAAACTGAAAATCAAAAACAATAAACTGGATGCTTACTAAATTTTCTTCCTTAAGTATCCGGGCTGGGCAAATCCAGGCAATTTCATTTCAAAGTTTTGCGAAATTAGGGCATATTGTTTCATGATTTTTCCAAAAATCCGGCCAATATGCAGGCGAATGTCGGAATTATTTTATTAAAATACAAAAAAAAACACGTGAAAAACTGTTTTTATTTAATTGAAACACATCAGCTGATTCAGAATCACATTTAAGGTTTCTAAAAAAATCGTTTATGTTTATGTTGACAAAATTTGTTTAAAAAAATATTTGGACGCAAGATACATAACTCTTATGACTGAATTGAAATTTTCGTTTGATTTTGCAAATATAGTGAAAAATTCTGGTCAAAATCCGGACAATCTGGTAAGCTTAGTCTAACTTCATTAGGATTCAATGTTTGGGACTTAATTACTATCAACAATTGAGAAATTTTTTGAAAATAGATGTAGAATTGTGGTCCTGGAATGAGATTTTGAGGTTTTGGAGTCGAAATTGTTTAGTTGATCAGAAATTTCAAATTTGTCTTGGAATTTTTGGACCTTCATGGGGGGGGGGTTTAACCCCCAAAACCCCCCCCGTTCCTACGGCCATGTCGCCACCCCTTGCATTGAAAATATTCTTGGTTGAGAAATACGCGTCAAAATATTCCATCTGATCAGTGTGCTATGCCATGGTCATTATCCTTTTGCGACGTTGGCTCGCGACGCCTCGACCATGGAGACGAAAAACAAACCGCCCAAAGGAAGAAAAAATCTCGAGAAAATGGATGTCATGACTTTAATTTGTTTCGAAAAACTACAAATTTTGTATGGAAGCCCCCCCTCCCTTATGTCGGATGGAGTTTTGACTATTACAGAAACCATCCCTGGCCTCAAAAACCCTCAGATGCCAATTTTGACGATGATCGGTTCAGTAGTTTCCGAGTCTATAGGGAACAGACAGACAGACAAACATTCATTTTTATTTATATAGATGAGCGAAGTCAGCAGTGGTATAAGTTTGCTAGACATGAAGAGTAGGAAATATGGAATTATTGTAAACACGAACTTAAGGTTTGAATAAACAATTAAATATATAAAAAAAATAAAATAAAAAAATTTAACAAATTAAAAAAAACAGTTTTTTTGTTTGAATCATCAATAAAATCAATACAATGAAAAAAATGGGTTTATATCTTATTTTCGATACACTTCTTAAAAAAGAAAAAAGTAAGAAAATTACTTGAAATATAAAGTTTCCATTGAATGACCGCAGCAGTGTTAGAATCGTATCAAAGTATTCAACAAAAATTTATGTTCATTTTAATACAAAATTTAAAAAAATTCAAAAAGGAATTTGACAAATTGATTTGATTAAGCAAACAATCTGAATAAACCCAGGCAAAATCCGGGAAGTTCAAACAATATCTGGGAATCATGGCCAGATTTGACAATTATTTGTAATTGAATTTATGAATTTTAATGACATAATGAATGATGCAATTGTTCCAAATTTTTCAATTCTGGACCTGTGAAACTTTCTTATTTATAAACTCTGCATATATATTTGTGAATATCAAATCCAAATCTTAAAAACGATTTAAATTGTATATATTTTCTTTGCATGATCCGTAACTATGACTTTCGAATATAAAAAATTCAAAAAAATCCGGGCATATTGATTTAAATTTTTTCCCAAAAATCTGGCCAATATCCAGGCAAATTTCGGAGTTATTCCATTAAAACAAAAAAAAAAGCTCTTGGAACACATCAGCCGATTGGGAATCATGAAATTCTTCATGTGTATTTCGACAAAATTTCTTTTTAATATATGTTTGGAGGCAACATACATAATTCTAAGGACTCAATATAAATGTTTGTTTTATTTTACAAAAAAATTTAAAAAAAATCTGGAAAATCCGGAAAATCTGGCAAGGTTTTTCTAACATTAAATATTGAAATTCAACATTTGGGACTAAATTGAATTCAGCAAATGAGAATTTTTTTGAAAAACTCTTGTACAATTGTGGACCTGGGATGATATTTCAAGGTTCAGGAGTCGAGATTGATACTCTTATCTCATTCTAGTAATTCATCAAAATTTAATTAAGAATATTAATTTTTTAGTTTAGCGAAAACCATTTCGCTTGGCATTTTTTGACCTGTTGAAGCTATCAGAAGATACAAGATTTTTTTTTTAAGTTTCTTTTTGGGACCTTTTACATTTGGAACCAATTTCAGGTGATTAGGTAAAACATTTCAAATTAATTTTTACACCTTGAGAATTCAGAATAAATTACCTACACAACCAAAATAAAATCATCAAATTAGGTTATGGGCGGTTATGGGGATTCAAGAAATACAACATCTGTAGTATCAGGAACCAACCGGAAGTACTGCTACAAAAAATCTGACTTGAAGCTGTTCATGTCAATATAATTCGAGAGTTTGTGTACGTTCTCCTGGCCGCTCATTAAATCAACAATTATCTTTAACCTTAAGCATGCCATATTTCTACGAAACGTATCCACACGGACGGGCAATTCAGAACGATTTTTGAAAAATTCGTAAAAAGGTCAAATCTGAACAAAATAAAGAAATTATTCTAAAAAAAAAAATCCAAAAAAGAAAGAAAATTACTTGAAATTTAAAGTTTTCAGTAGCAACAAGGCCAGATTAGAGGGGGGGGGGAATAGGAGTAATTACCCCGGCCCCCCCGGCTCAGGGAGGCCCCCGAAGGAAAAAAAAAGTTTTAACATTACTTTAACCATACTACTACAAATCTTTTGAAATATAACTAGAAAATCGGAATTAAAACTTGAAATATAACAACTAAAGAGGCCCCCGTGAAATTATATCCATAATAGTTTTTCTCTTACATAAGTTAACGGGCCATACTAGAGCTACCAGTTAAGGATTTTTCCCGTATTTTGAGAGCTGAGTATATAAAAATCTCGGTATGTATTGTATTTTAAAACTTTCATCCCAAAATCTGATCAAAATCGAATTCGAAAAAAAATTTAGAAGAATGTGAGGCAAAAGTCCTTTTCATTTTTTTTTTATCGGAACATATCAGTGATATTCTGTACAGAACAGGTAAAACAAAGAAAAAACATCGGCTCATTTTCATAACATACAAAAGTTTTGCACAATAATAATGTTTGTTATAACGTTAACTTTCTAAGTAAAAGTAACTTTCCAAGTAATAGTTACTGCACTCAAACAGCAGCTCATTTCGCGAAAATTGGCTCAGAGCTTTAACCGGGCAGTCTCCGAGTTAATACCGGGTATTATAATAACTTTTCAATTTTAATCATTATGTATGTATGTATGTATGTATGGTTCCCCCATCGGTAGCAAGGTCCTGCCTATGTCTGTGTGGCTTGGCCTTCGAATTGCTTCTAGGGCTTCCACGGTCCGATGGTTCGTCGAAGGAAGGCATCCAACCCTCAGAAACCTACAATGGCCGGCTACCCGTGCCGCTTGCAATAATCTCTTTGGGTTATCCCCAGATGCATTCCTTCTTAGATATATAAAATGATGTAAACATGATTAAAGGCAGTAAGGAAAATCACTTAAAATAAATAATAAATTCAGTTTTATAATACATTTTTTAGACATTAATTCATTTGAAAAAGGATACGAATCTGTAAAGAAAAAATTATTAAGGCATATAAAAGGAATAAAATTTCGAAGTGCAAATGTTTGAATTTTACGATAAAAGATTCTTGAATAGTACACAACCCAATGCACTTTACGCATAAGACACAGGATGATTCAAAATGCTTCTTACCATTTTCAATTTTTAACATGTTGAAATATAAAAAAAACCTCATATAATATGGATTAAATTGTCAACAAGAAAATATTTAAAATGTTTATCGTGTACAATATCTAAATAAAACTATCAGGTAAAATGTTTGACTATGAGATTTTTGAAATATTAAATCTTTATGTATTTTTGTGGTTGTAGCTGATAGACTTTTAGTTACAAAATTTAGTGACATATTGAAGTAAAATATGAATAATGTTATTAATATTCATGAACATGTTTGTACACCACAAATTTGTTCAACAAACAACACGTCTCCAAATCATCAAAATAAGACGGCTATTATTAATGAAATTTTACTAGTATCATTTGATTGCGACCTTATCACACCCTTAATCAAGTTGTGATTTGATAAAACACATTAAAAATTTGTTAGAATCTAGGACGTTGAAAAAAATACAATAGGTTTATGGATGTTGCATTATGTACAAATTAATATGAAAACATAAAAATTACAAAAATATCTAAGCTTAAATCATATGGAGTCGTCATTCTTGACAAATCTTCAAAATGAGCAACACTGAGTGTATTTCATTTGTTGACGTCTGATTCAAACGTATTCAAAATAAGCTTCTACTAGTCGCCGCTAGAGAGGATGAACCAGGAAGAAAAATAAAACAAAATGGATGGATCTCACCAAATTCCTTTCGCATTTGCCGATTGATGTTCTCAGTCCACTTCATTTCGCCATCCTCAAAAAAAAAAAAATGATCTCGCGAAGATATTTCTTCCAGCCCAACACTTTTTATAAAAGATGTTCTTTTCTGTTCGATTTCTCAATAACAAATTCCTCCCTCTCACTCGCACTAATGAAAGACACTTCGATTCGCCCAGACAGAACGATTTACGGATTGCTAAATGGGAGCCGCCATCTTTCCCAACACCAATTTTTTCACATTTCATTTCATTTTTCCACAGCGTAATTTCAGTTTGAGGCGCATTTTACAATCGTTCTATCACGATGGTTTTTATTTCACACATTATCTTTTAACTTATTCAATCTCATGGGAAAACGCGAAAATAAAAAGCACACGCACTCGGGACAACTAAAGCAAGCGAACTGTACCGATCGGAATCTCACGAACGAATCGACTTTTCAATTTTAATCATTATTACAAAAAAATCGGTTTGTTTATATTTTTTTAGTTTAGTTTAGTTTTTTTTTTGAAAATAAAATCTAAAAAAAATTGTAGTGGCTTAAATTGGACCAATTGACAGCACAGAGTTTCTTTATTGAATTTCCATCCCAATTTCTGTATTAGATTTGAAATGTGAATTGAAACATCTTCAAATGATTTAACCAAAATTTTATCATTTACTGAAGTATCCTGGATTCATTATGATCATGATAATTCTCAAAATTACCATAACGATCTCATTGTTAAGTTGCTAATATCATTGAGTGAGTCTCTTAACATGAATATTTCTATGTTTTCAATCTTATCTTTTTCCATATTCAATTCATTGAGACTCTCAAGCAAGGATGCCGAAAAAAATTCTGTGTTTTTGAGAAAAATAATTCTGACTTTCTGTGATTTTACCCAAAAATTCTGTGATGAATTTCAGTGATGCTATTTCCATAAATATCATTGAAAATTTATGATAAATTGGGTCTTTTTCACATTTTAGTTGGGTAAAATCAATTACCATTTCTAATCTTATCATACTTTTCTTATTCAAAGTAGGAAATCTGAATTTGATTCTGTCCAAAAAAATTATAATTTCGGAAATCCATTCAAAATTTAAAGATTCTGTGAAATCTGTGAAAATTTCAAAATTCTGTGTTCTGTGACACAGATTCTGTGATGAAAATTTGCTCAAAATTCTGTGAAATTACAGATTTTTCTGTGATTTCGGCAACCTTGCTCTCAAGTCATGTTTTGTTCTTCAGTTACTGAAGTTCAGTTACATAGTTTTTCTGAGTTTTGAGAACTAAGGATATTTGTTGAGGCTCTAAACTCATTTGAATTCCTTATCTGACTTTTTTTAAATGATAACTGGTTCTGTATTTAAAACATTTAATCTCTATTCTGATATTTTTTCCATCGATCATTTTTGCACTTTTATCCTTTTGGCATCGAATGAATGAATGCATCGAGTGAATCTTTTGTCACATTTAGAATATTTAACTATTTGATAACAATTTAAATTAATTTGAAAAGAATGATATTCATAAACTTCTCATGAAACGGTTTTTTTTTTGTGTTTTAAAGATATATATAATTGAATTTCACATTTTGCGCAATTTCTGCTTTGGCTTTGGTTGTTACTTTGAATCTCTTTTTTTTTTATTTAACTCATATTTTGTTTCTCAAAACTTACTTTGAAATTATGATTTAGATTTGAGACACTGTGTGGGTCTGAATATAACCTGATTTTATGTTCTGAATTCTTAAACTCTTATATGTATCTGTATCTCTATGGAATTTGAATTTAATTATATTGTCTAATTTTTTTTAATTCTGGATTCTACGATTAAAATCTTTACAATACTTTCCAAATGTAATTTTTTTTAAGATACCAGAAACTATCTTCTACGCAGACAACATGGCTATTTGAAAACCGTTTACTAAACTCATCTCCAGTTCTTTTTCACGTTTAAATGGTTTTGTATTCTCTGGGATAGCATTTGAAAAATAAAAAAACTTAACCTTAACCCGGCTTAACCCGGTCTTGAGCAGCAGTGTTAAAATAATATCCAAAGATTAAACAAAAACAAATTGTTAATTTTAAAATTAATTAAAAATCGTATTTGAACACAAAATCTTAAAATTTTCAAAGAGAAGTTTGAGTTTGTTATTTGATTTAGCACTACGAAAAGTGTAAAATAATTTCTGGGCATCCCGGACAGATTTGACTTATCTCGAATTCTTTATTACATTAATTGGGAAGCCTGAAAATATCAAGAAAATCTGAAATAAAGGATAATCAAAGTATAAAGCGACACTGTAACATTCTTCTGTATGATCTACAGCAGGGGTCGGGGAACTTTTTGAATCATTACCCCGAAACATTTTTATTTAAGTTGATATTACCCCATAGCAAAGAGCAAAAAAACGAAATCGAAATTTTTTCAGCATCTTAATATCATGCACCAACAAATTGCAAAATGAAAATATACACTTTTCACTCACAAAATATTCACTGTTACCCCCAAGAATTTCACTTTTACCCCATTTGGGGTAATTTACCCCGGTTCCCCGACCGCTGATCTACAGTGAAAGATACTGAGTTACACCTTAGTTTTACTAAAATCATAAATTTTTGGTGATTGTGTAGTTTTTTATGTATAACTTTTGTATAATCAATGAATTATCCAAAATCATTAGAAAAACTTTTCAAGTCTCTTATTCCATAAATATTCAAATTAAATATTCAGCCTATTCCGCCGACTTAGGCATTAGATCATTAGACCGCTGCAAAAAATGACTTTTTGCTCCCATATGTTTTTTCGATGCCTTTTCGGTCACCATGCATCAGTGAAAAATTAGAGATGATTTGATTGATTCCTGAATAAGCGCAACGCGTTTAATTTTGTATGGAAATTTGTACGAGAGAATTTTTTTTTATTAAATCGTCCAGAAAACTCAAATTAGCTGTAAATGATGCTTGTCGTCTTTAATTATTGATTTTTTTTATTCATAAGCTTAATTTTCTGCATACATGAGAAGAAGTTAAGATTTTCATGGAAAAAATTAGAACCATTATAAAATAAAAAAATATGAATCCATTAAAAAGTCTTTAAAAATTGCAAGATAAGCTTGCTATAGCTTACAATCATTTCATGAATTATTTTTGCAATGGATCAATTAATCAGCAAATTTTTTGGCTATTCAAATCAATTTTAAGTGATTTTATATCTTCATCCTATGGTTTAACAGCTTTCAAATAGCAGTTAAAAATGCTAAAATTCAAAAATTAAATTTTAAATTTTTTCTTTCTGTGAAACATCGAAGATCATTTCTGGGGTAATAGTAGGGTTTGTGGTTTATTCACAAGAAATATACTGCATGAATCAAGGGACATTTGAAATTCAAAGCTTTATTTTTTTAGCTTTCAGTACATCTCTGGTAATTTTTTAATGGAAAATTTTGTTTTTCCATACAAATTTCTATACAAAATTGAAACTCGTTGCGCTAATTCAGGACTAAACGAATCGCTTCCAAAATTCTTAATGCTCTTTCTGGCAGTAAAAACAACCCAAAAAAGTTATAAGAGGTGTAAAAATTTAAAAATTTTAATTTTCCATACAATGCTTGCAGCGAACCAATGGATCATTTTAAAACTGGACGCACGGTTTTTTAAACAATAGCGCTCCTTATTGTCGGATCTGGAATTTTTTGACAGTGCTTTGTTTAAGAATGTTTCCTTGATCAGTGCTGAAAATTTCATAACGATTTGTTTTGTTTCAAAAAGAGTTACTCGTGATGGAAGCCGCGAGACGACCATTAATATTGGACATCCACGTCAAATATTTGACGAAAAGTTCGAAATTTCATCAAAACCACATCGAAATAATTTGTTGATAATTTTTTTTAAAGTGCTATAAAAAACATATATTTTGAGTACAAAGCATTATTATTTCGTTTACCTAGCTCCGAGATAGACCCGTTTTAATGCGTCCAGATTAAAGGTGATCCATGCTTTAACTAGCTCAACTATTCGGTGAGCCGAATATTTAGCTAATAAACGGTTTTTTGGTGGTATTCGGCGCCGTAAATATTTTTGACCGATCGAATATTCGGTACATCTCTGATCTGGTGTATCCGTGGTATCTTCCACAAATATTGAAATTCATGTTTTCCTCCTCATCTTTATTTCATTCAAATGAATGTTTGGAAAAATATCATACAAAAAATATAATCATGTTGTAAAAAATATTGGCACTTTGTATCGATTTGAGCATCCCAACTCTGCATCAATGGAACCGACCAACGAAATTTTAGAATTGCTCTTGGAATTGGTCACCGGTTGCTATGGATCGCAACGAGTGCTCTGAAAGACACAAAACTGACATCGGCAAAGCTCCCTGGAGGAAAATTTCCGATCGTAGACAGCTGCATTGGCAAATTTTTAAACCGGGAACCCATCTTTCCTCGTTCGTTGTCTGAGACATTCCCGTGTTCTGTCCTGTGTAGGGAGGTATGCTAAATGCATGCATCCTTGCCACTGGCTCCGTGAGGATCAAACCGAAATCAAAAGTTCGGTCAACAGGAAAGTCATCCCAATCGCGTGTTCCCGAAAAATGGATTCTGATTCACTGGGATTTGCAAGACAATTTGCAGCACTAATTTCTTTTCGGATCACAGGGGAGGTCAGAAAATTTCACCTTCCGAATTGGAACTCGCTGTTCGATGATAGAACTTTGTCAGCTTGCTTTTGTTCGCGTTGATTGAACGTTTCCCCTGAGGGGTTGGGGAGAATTTTTCCGATTTCCGTGCAGCAAGGACTTCACTGCCCGTGTCACGGCTAATATATCGTGTCGGTTGAGCTGGGACCGATTTAAGCAGTCCCAAGAACATGGGGTCGCAAATTGGTGAAAAACGAGTGTTGAAAGTTCTTTGAAAGAAGGATTCTATCATCTTCAGTTGCCCTGATATCTTGAACTACTAAAACATTATAACTTATAGACTTTAAACTGGGATGAGAGATTTTTAGCAATTTGTTCTTTTATTTTGACTTTTCTTTCATTAAATTTCCTTGCTTCTCGTTATTACATTTTCAAATGAAATCTTTGAAACATTTGTCCTCAAACTTTGGAAGCATCGAAAGAATGTTCGAAAAATATGACGTACTATTTATCTTGAATTTGTTAAAGGTATTAGAAGTCCAAATTAATGACTAATTTATCTATCCAGATAAACAGTGTTCTTAAGAACTCATTTTATGTATGTATGTATGTATTGAATCCACCTTGGGATTACGGCAGCGCCGCGGTTGTGGCAAAAAAAAAATAACCCACACGTCCATCTTGGCTACTACGCAACACAATCATAACCACTCAATGAGACTTCTAAGGGAATGGAATCGTAAGCAGAGGCACTAACGGTATCCAGGGTGAAAAGGGGAAAAGTCTCGAGAAGCTATAACCATATTGTTGACTAACCACGATAGCATGCAAATTATAATCCCGCCGCCAAGGCTTTCGAAAAAAGAGTGCGTCCTTATTTTACAAAAAGTAATCAAATACTTTATTTTTCTCAACCATGCCAAATTCCCTTGACATAAATTGAGGAACGTCTAGTATTCAATACGGTACTAGCATACACGGTAACCCGCTCTTTTTGTAAAACGAGGATACCCAGATGCCCCTTGCCTAGGTATTAATATAATACAATAGATATATCATGTAATGAAATATAATATGAATATAATGTTATAGTGTATGTAAATAATGTAATATGTATGACAATGTATTAAAATAATATAATTTAGTACAATATCAAAAAAGACAGCCGGGCTCCGACCAAACCACGCCATGATAATATTTTAAAACAACAGAGATTGAATCTCTTGCAATTCATATTCTAGATCTAAAACACGAATACTATTGGTTACAATAAATTCTTCGGATTATAAACTGTCGACTCTGATAAATAAACATAAATGATTTTGTCTCTAGTTGAAAATATTTGCTCAAAAAGTTCCAGTATCTTAAAAAAAAATGCTGATGGCGTTCAGCTCGGCCTGGTCGAATACCGCCCAAATATAAGTTTGCATAAGAAATACAAATGGAAATAAGTTATATAATATGTTATTTCAAATAAAATTAATATAAAAATATATGGATGTCTCATTCCATAATAATATCTACTTATTGTTCACATTATTACATAATGATACATAAATATGATGAAAAATGATTATAACAATAATTACTGTAGTTGTAAGAAAAAGTAATCATTAAAGGAAAAGCACAATATTATTTGATAAATTGTTCACCAGATCGCCTATGTCACCAGATAGCCAGTAAAAATTATACTATTAATTGAATTCTTTGTTTGATCAAGCAAACAAAGTCAGCTAGTAATGTAGAAAAATATAGTAAAAATGTATATGTTATGTTATGTTTATTGATATATTGAATAAAAATGAAAAGATATATTGAATATTTACATGATAACATAAAGTATTTCATTTATTATTTGATTAAATTAATAATAAAATTATGCAAAATATATCATTTAAAGACATAGAAAATAGTAAAACATTATGATCTTCAATTTATGTTTGATATTTATGATAGCTGGAGTGAAGATGAGTTATGGTAATGTTTAAACAATATATTGTCGCTGAATCCCCAAACCGGAGTTATCGTCAATGAGCGCTGGCGACATTTACTGGCGACACTCACTGGCGACAAGTCAGTTTGTTATTATCAGGGCGTGTACAGCTTCGGGTGTGTTCTTATACCAACCCGTGGAAAAAAGATTTTTTATTTCAAAGGAAAGTGCCGCAAAAAAAAGGATTTCTTCCTTTGGTTTTGGTGTAAATAAAAAATCCTTTGGTTCAAATGCATTTTCCTTTATTTCAAAGATTTTTTCTTTTGAAATTTCAAAAGAAAAAATCCTTGATTCAAAATACTAATGCTTTGATACAAAAACCAGTTTCATTTGATTAAAAGTTATTATCTTTGCTCAAAGGTAATTTAGATATAGATTTAAAAGCATTTATTCATTGAACCATTTTCCATTTATTCCAATTGGGAGATTATTACCCTGTTGTTTCGAAGTTCCTATTAGGAGTTTGAATAATAAAAAGATACAATTTCAATTCTTAAATTCTTTTTTATTCTCAAACACATAAAACACTGGTTCACTATAATCGAGTAGGGTCCTTGATATCGTTGAAAAAGTTTCGCATTCTCCGTGGGCCGGTCAATAAACTTCCGAAAGCCACTCCAGCTGCTGGCTGGTCCGACTGGTGATTGCCGTTGAAGATTTTGCCAAAAAATACGACCGCGGGATTTGGGGAGGTGTTACTTTGCGCAGCTTTCACCATGTTCGAGAGACTTGGAAATCTATCCGTCGGCCGTGGTCCTGTAACTATACAAGCGTTTTAGAAAATCTTAAGGGGGGGGGTAGGGTCTAACACTTTCAAAAAATCGATTTTTTTATTTTTTTATTTTCTTATTGTATAACATTTCAAGAATGTTGTGTCAAATTTTCAAGTCAATTGAAGCAAAACTGTAGAAGTTATAGGCCTTTATCTCCTCCTATCTAATACTGCAAGAAAGCAAGAGCAGAAACTTCAAACGCGTTTTTCTCGAAAGCACATTTTTAAAGTCCGTGGACATCGTCATTTGAAAACTACTTGTCCGATTCTTTTCAAATTTGGAACATATTTTCTACATATAAAATACCAGACCCCAACGTTTTTCTTTTTTTGTTTTTTTTTTTACTTTGGGGAGATTTTACAGGTGAAAAATGGCGGATTTTTTCGTGAAAAATCGTAGTTTTTACTTCAAACAGCCACAAAAATTTCATAAAAATGATCACATTTTCATATGTGATGAAAGAAATTAGAGAAACATGAACTATCAAAGAACGAAAGAACATAAGCCGTAAATATCATGAAAATTTCGAAAAAGATACAACGGCTCACCGACAGGACTTGAACCTGCAATCTCCGCTTCGGTACAACGGCGCGTTAGCCAATTCCACCACGGTGAACGTGATGGAACCGGCGAACACGAGCAATCGAGCTCTGCCGATCAACTGCTGGACCTTCTATCGAAACACCATGTATATCCCGCATGTGATCTTTCCCTCTATTGATCTCTCTTGTTTCTCTAACCCTACCCATCGACTCGGGATTTTAGCCGAGCGAGCACATGGTCGATTGCTTCGGGTTTGCCGCAACTTACGGTCAGATGAAGAAGCAATCAGTGCCGCTCAAGGTTCCGAGCAGACCAGTTACACAGGGAGGTATTGCTCTGTTGAAATCAATACTGATGTTATGAAATCGCTTGGTACATCTTTGTACCTGAAAATGATCACATTTTCATAT